>NW_011494846.1:1722882-1724015 GCF_000754665.1 Bison bison bison | reverse complement strand
ATGGAGGAGCCTGGTGGGCTGCAGTCCATGGGGTTGCTAGAGTTGGACATGACTGAGCGACTTCACTTTCACTTCTCACTTTCATGCATTGGAGAAGGAAATGGCAACCCACTCTAGTGTTCTTGCCTGGAGGATCACAGGGACGGGGGAGCCTGGTGGCTACCGTCTATGGGGTCGCACAGAGTCGGACATGACTGAAGTGACTTAGCAGCAGGTTGGTTATAACTTTTCTTCCAAGGAGTAAGCATCTTTTAATTTCATGGCTACAGTCACCATCTGCAGTGATTTTGGAGCCCCCCAAAATAAAGTCTCTCACTGTTTCCACTCTTTCCCCATCTATTTGCCATGAAGTGATGGGACTGGATGCCATGATCTTAGTTTTCTGAATGTTGAGCTTTAAGCCAATTTTTTCACTTTCCTCTTTCACTTTCATCAAGAGGCTCTTACATTCTTCTTCTCTTTCTGCCATAAGGGTGGCGTCATCTGCATATCTGAGGCTATTGATATTTCTCCCAGCAATCTTGATTCCAGCTTGTGCTTCATCCAGCCCAGCATTTCTCATAATGTACTCTGCATATAAGTTAAATAAGCAGGGTGACAATATATACCCTTGATGTACTCCTTTCCCTATTTGGAACCAGTCTGTTGTTCCATGTCCAGTTCTAATTGTTGCTTCCTGACCTGCATACAGGTTTCTCATGAGGTAGGTCAGGTGGTCTGGTATTCCCATCTCTTTCAGAATTTTCCACAGTTTGTGGTGATCCACACTGTCAAAGGCTTTGGCATAGTCAATAAAGCAGAAAGAGATGTTTTTCTTGAACTCTCTTGTTTTTTCGATGATCCAGCAGATGTTGACAATTTGATTTCTGGTTCCTCTGCCTTTTCTAAAACCAGCTTGAACATCTGAAAGTTCATGGTTCACATACTGTTGAAGCCTGGCTTGGAGAATTTTGAGCATTACTAGCGTGTGAGATGAGTGCAACTGTGTGGTAGTTTGAGCATTCTTTGGCATTGCCTTTCTTTGGGATTGGAATGAAAACTGATCTTTTCCAGTCCTGTGGCCACTGCTGAGTTTTCCAGATTTGCTGGCATATTGAGTGCAGCACTTTCACAGCATCATCTTTCAGGATTTG
>NW_011494846.1:1722426-1722782 GCF_000754665.1 Bison bison bison | reverse complement strand
CATCAGTCCCTCCAATGAATATTCAGGACTGATCTCCTTTTAGGATGGACTGGTTGGATCTCCTTGCAGTCCAAGGGACTCTCAAGAGTCTTCTCCAGCACTGCAGTTCAAAAGCATCAATTCTTCGGCACTCAGCTTTCTTTATAGTCCAACTCTCACATCCATACATGACCACAGGAAAAACCCATAGCCTTGACTAGATGGACCTTTGTTGACAAAGTAATGTCTCTGCTTTTTAATATGTTGTCTAGGTTGGTTATCAGAGAAGGCAATGGCACCCCACTCCAGTACTCTTGCCTGGAAAATCCCATGGATGGAGGAGCCTGGTGGGCTGCAGTCCATGGGGTTGCTAGAGT
>NW_011494846.1:1695769-1722326 GCF_000754665.1 Bison bison bison | reverse complement strand
AACATCTGAAAGTTCATGGTTCACATACTGTTGAAGCCTGGCTTGGAGAATTTTGAGCATTACTAGCGTGTGAGATGAGTGCAACTGTGTGGTAGTTTGAGCATTCTTTGGCATTGCCTTTCTTTGGGATTGGAATGAAAACTGATCTTTTCCAGTCCTGTGGCCACTGCTGAGTTTTCCAGATTTGCTGGCATATTGAGTGCAGCACTTTCACAGCATCATCTTTCAGGATTTGAAATAGCTCAACTGGAATTCCATCACCTCCATTAGCTTCGTTTGTAGTGATGCTTTCTAAGGCCCACTTGACTTCACATTCCAGGATGTCTGGCTCTAGGTGAGTGATCACACCATCGTGATTATCTGGGTTGTGAAGATCTTTTTTGTACAGTTCTTCTGGGTATTCTTGCCACATATTTTCTCAATATCTTCTGCTTCTGTTAGGTCCATACCATTTCTTTCCTTTATTGACACAATGCTTCTTGGATGTCCAAGGTACAGAATTTCCCAGATTAATGTGGCCACAGAACACACATTTCCAGGGGAAATGCTGTCCTAGAACACACCTGGAGAGAAGGGAGAAGACAGTTCAGGGTGTGCTTTAGACCCTCTTGAGGGATGTTGGGGAGAGTTGGAAGGTGAGAACCCAGCACACAAGCAGTACCACAACTGGCTGAGAGCAGGGGTGAGACTGCAAGTGCAGCTGTAAGGTAGTGGGGATCTGCCAGAGAAATCAGGACCTTGAAGGGAAGGCCCAGGGTAAAGTCCATGCCTTCTAAAAGGAGGGAGTGCACGCAGAAGAACTCCCAGGCAATCTGACGCTTCCAGTTAGACCAAACCAGCTGTAATACTTGGGCTTCCCTGGTGGCTCAGACAGTAAAGAATCTGCTTGCAATGCAGGAGACTGAGGAGACTCGGGTTCAATTCCTGGGTGGCGAAGAGAAGGTAATGACTACCCTCTGGAGAAGGGAATGACTCCCCACTCCAGTATTATTGCCTGGAGGATTCCATGGACTGGAATTCTGGCGGGCCACAGTCCATGGGGTCACTAAGAGTTGGACACCACTGAGCGACTAACACTTTCACTTCACTTTCAGTTGTGATACTTAGATAGCTTCTAGTTATATCCAGGCTTATGAATGGTATATACAACAGAATACCCTCATTCTGAAGCAAAGATTAATTTAGAAAAAAATTTTTAAAATTTATTTTATTTACTCATTTATTTATTTTTGGCTGTACTGGATCTTTGTTGCTGTACATGGGCTTTCTCTAGTTTTGGAGAGCAGGAGCTACTCTCTAGCTGCAGCGCTCAGGCTTCTCATCGTGATGGCTTCTCTTGTTGCAGAGCATGGGCTCTCGGGAGGGCTTCAGCAGTTGCAGCACATGGACCCAGTAGTTACAGCACACGGGCTTAGTTGCCCTGAAGCGTGTGGGACCTTCCCGGACCAGGGATTGAACCTGTGTTCCTTGCATTGGAAGGCAGATTATTAACCACTGGAGCACCAGGGAAGCCCGAAGATTATTTTTCATACAAGTTTTGGGGGGCAAAGATTAATTTTGCAGTGAATAGTAAGTAAAAGAGCAGGTTAGATCCCAGAACAGGTCTTGGATAAAGAACGTAGAATCTCACTGCTGTAAAGCTCTGGAGTCTTTTCACTGGAGGTCCGTGGACAGGTGTCAGAGGACCAGTGGATGCGTGTGCGCAGTTTCGTGGGGATGTGTACACCTCTATTTTGGGAACAGTGTGAATGGAGTGGGTACTTAGTAGTATCGACTCATTGCAATCCCATGGACACAGTGGGATTCTCCCAGCAAAAATACTGGAGTGGGTTGCCATTTCCTCCTCCAGGTGATCTTCCTGACCCAGGGTTCCAACCTGAGTCTCCTAAGTCCCCTACATTGCAGGCAGATACTTTACCACTGAGCCACCTAGAAAGCCTCAGTGGGAATGGCTTTCCTCAAATTCTCAAATCAGTCTCTAATCTCAAAAGCAGTTAGCAGTGCTTCCCTGAGGCCCATTTTACAGGAGAGGAAACTGAGGCTTAGAGAGGTGAAATAGTTTACTGGATATCAGCATATTGTTTTTATCTTTGGTTCTGACAGTGAGGTTTCCTGAGAGCTGGTAAGCTGTAGGTGGAAGGGAAAATCCACTGGGGGAACCTTAACCACCAGCGTAGGGGTCGCCGTGGCCCCTAGACCAAAGTAGGCTTTGAAATACATGTTACATTTCCCATTTTACAGGCAGAACACAGACAATACAAATTGTTAAGAGTGACCTACAACTTGAACATTTGCATAGAAACCCTGAGTCTTGACTCCCATAAGAAATTACTCATAATTAATTTGTTACATCTAAAAAGCACCCCCAAACAAAAATGAATTTTGGTTTTAAACATGCGATAATCATGAAAGGTTTTCTCTGTGTTCAGTATCACACTGTGTTTTTGCCTTGAATATCACAAAGATTTTGAAATCAAAAGGGTTTTAATTTTACCTTTTAGAAACATGGTATAATTTATCTGCATGATTGCATTTTAATTAGCACTCCCATTGCCTATTTAAACATGCAAAGATATAAAAACGAGCCAACCAAATAGGAAGACATATAGCCAAGGTGTTTGCTACAGTCTGTTATGAGCATTGCCTTGGGATAAACCCCGTACCAGACTCAAGTTTAATAGTGTGAACTGGTTCAAAATAAACCCATTTGTATGCATCGTATTTTACATAAGGGTTAAGCTGCCTTAGCGATTGTTAATAATTATGGATCCTTGCATAGCTCTTGAGAATCACCAAACGTTCTTTAGGAGTAAATCAGCCAGTCCCACAGTTTCAAAACAAATGTGTAAAGGATTTTATAGAGGGCATTTTTTACACAAGTCTTGGGTGGTCAGGTGATGACCCTTGAAAACCTAAAACCACATCAGAGTTCTGTCTGTGTGCACAATGTTGTGGGCCGGAAGGGCAGGGTGAAGGATGCAAACCACAGGAATGGGCTTAATTTTGGAGGGAGGTTTTAATTCTCTTTATAAAACAATATGGGACTTTCCTGGTGGCTCAGCAGTAAAGAATCTGCCTGCAAATGCAGGAGATGCCATTTTTATCCCTGGGTTGGAAAGTTTTCCTGGAGGAGGAAATGGCAGCCTACTCCAATGTTCTTGCCTGGGAAATCCCATGGAGAGAGGACCCTGGCGGGCTGCAGTCCCTGGGGTTGCAAAAGAGTCGGATACAACATAGAGACAAGAACAACACCAGCATAGCACAATATGAGGCTGGTTCACTGTGGTGTCTGCTGCTGTCTGGGAGCCTCAGTTTTCCAAATTCTGAACTAGGCTGTTAAAATCAGAAATAAAGGTGAAGTAAAGAGAGTTTCACTTTCTGGAGTGAACCTTGGAATCCCTAGCTTCCAACATGTAGGACATTTTTGTGTTGAGCAAATTGGTCCTGATTCCTCCACCCTTTTCAGCAGTGGCCATAGGTGGCCAGGTGTACTGTAGCTCAGGCTACTGGTCATATCCCCATAATTATCCACCAGCAATCAGCTTTCAAAATTAGATTGACAGTTGGTTTTGCTCAATAAAATGAAATATTTGTTGTTGCATGGCTTGCTCAGCTTCTAGCTAGTCAGCTAAAACTATAATCCGTTTGGAATGAAATACTTAAATCCTCCTCTTAAGTCACACTGTGACTAGAAACCTCTGAAGAAAAATTTGGTATCTCTACAGCTTTGAAAGAAAACCAAAAGCAAACTTAGAACTTGTAGCTTTAAAGTGACACCAGTTCTTCAGCAGCGCTGGGATCATTCTCTTGTGACATTTCATTGAATAGAACTGGTCATGGGACAGAACTATTGTTTTTGGTGGAATTCAAAATTGTGCTTCTTGCAGAACATGTTTCCATCTTTGTAATAATAATTTTATGAGTTCCACTGGAAATAATCTGGTAATGATATTTCAGTTAAGACTTTTAGATACCCTGAGCATTCCGGGCTGCTGCTGCTGCTAAGTCGCTTCAGTCATGTCCGACTCTGTGCGACCCCATAGACGGCAGCCCACCAGGCTCCCCCGTCCCTGGGATTCTCCAGGCAAGAACACTGGAGTGGGTTGCCCTTTCCTTCTCCATTGCATGAAAGTGAAAAGTGAAAGTGAAGTCGCTCAGTCATGTCTGATCCTCAGCGACTCCATGGACTGCAGCCTTCCAGGCTCCTCGATCCATGGGATTTTCCAGGCAAGAGGACTGGAGTGGGGTGCCATTGCCTTCTGGGCTAGAGGTGTAATAAACAGAAAGACTTGACCTCTGAACTCCTAATGCCTAAACAACGCACCTCCAACTCAATGACTGACATCGCTGATGGCGAGAGTCCCCAGTGATGACTTACTCTCCTGTCCCATCAAATTCCTCATAAGACGAAGAGCGGTCCGTGGACAACAAAACAGAACAGGGTGACAAACCAGAATCTTTATCCGTCTGGACTCTTCACTGCGAGGCTGACAAATGAGAGTGAAAGCACAGACTTCCTGCCCTTTCTCTCTAAGCCCATTAAGCCTTCACTGGTCAACAGGCCTGCAGTAGCTCTTTTTGTATAGTTCTGCCACCCCCGCCCCCACGCCCCCCCAACACACACCGTTTGTTGAGTTCAGCAAGTCCTTCAACTGCTCTGGCCATCATTCTCCCCGAAAGTGCCTGCACAATGGCAGGGGCACAATGTGGGGGAGGCTGGCGCTGATAGCTTTGTGCCTTGAAGGGCTTCAGAGACATGCGAGGCCGTCCTCCTTAGGCACTGGAGGCCGACAGGTGGAGCAGACTCTTCTAAGCTCATCTGCAGGAACGCATTTTCATCTTGTCCCAGTGTCAGCCAGGCAGAGTCCTCCCCAGTTTCCTCAGTCTGACGGAGTGCTTGGGGACAGAGTGCCAAGTATGGCCTGCAGTCTGACCTGTGGGGACCTCTAGGACTTTGTTGATCCTGTCTCTGCCTCCCCTTTCTTTCTTGCTGGTGAACCCCCAGGGCCCCAAAACGTGGTGTTCTTCTTGGATGAAGGGTGAAGAAAGTAGTTTGTAAGACCCAGACAAAATGTCTCATACATACCTATGAACCACTAATCGAGATCTCCTTCATTTGAAAATCTCTGTAGTTCTTTTTGTTGTTGTTCAGTCGCTCAGTCATATCTGACTCTTTGCAACGCTGTGGACTGCAGCACGCCAGGCTCCCCCGTCCTTCACTATCTTCTGAAGTTTGCTCAAACTCATGTCCATTGAGTTGATGATACCATCCAACCATCCCATCTTCTGTTGCCCCCTTCTCCTCCTGCCCTCAGTCTTTCCCAGCACCAGGGTCTTTCCCAATGAGTTTCCTTTGCATTAGATGGCCAAAGTATTGGAGCTTCAGCATCAGTCCTTCCAATGAATATTCAAGGTTGATTTCCTTTCAGATTGACTGGTTTGATCTTTCCTTGATAGTTCTTTGCTTCCCATTTACTGTATTCTCTTAAAATCTGGGCTGGGTCGACAAGAATTTGTGTGATCTTACTTAAGATGCTTGCTGTGAGATAATAGAAAATGTATATATATTAGTCTCTGTGCCCATTCCTGGTACAGAGTTTCTAAAACACTCTTGTCGTTTCCTGAGCGATAAGAGAACTGGGAGCATCTTTTGTTTTCATATTTGGTCTTTGACTGTGATTCCTGGCACAGAGTTCCTAAGTCTCTTGGAGTTTCCTGGGTGTTCACAGTACTTTTTTGTTCTAATGGGAGGACTCTTGGTGGGCTGCTGCGTAGGGATTAGTCAACAGAAAGACAAGGCCTTGATTAGAAGCTGCAAATTTTCAGCCCCATGCCCTCATTCTCCAGAGAAGGGAGAGGAGCTGCAAATGGAGCTAATGATTGATTATGCCTATATGAGGAAGCCTCCATAAAATTCCTCAGAGTGCGAGGTTCAGAGAACTTCCAGCTTGGTGAACATGTGAAGGTATTGTGTGTGTGTGTGTGTGATGCTCAGGGAAAAGGATGGAAACTTGGTGCCCATTCCCGAATATTTTGCTCTATGCATCTCTTTCATCTGGATGTTCATTCTTGTCCTTTATCATCCTTTCATCATAAACTGGTAAAGTAGGCTCTTGAATTCTGGGAGCTGCACTAGTCAATTAATCAAATCTGAAGAGGGGATTATGGGAACCTCTGATTTATAGCTAGTGGGTCAGAAGCATAAGTGACATTGCAATTGACACTTGAAGGGGGGTAGGGAGAGCCAGTTGTGTGGGATGGAGCCCTTCACCTGTGGCATCTGACAGTGTGAGAGTGTCAGAATTGAGTGAAGTTGCAGGACACCCAGCTGGTGTTGCACAGTTGCTTGGTGTGGGAAAAAAACCACACATCTGGTGTCAGTGTTGTGAGTGTGGTAGTCGTGTGAGAGTAAAGGAGAAGCACAGGAGGAGAAGTATAGGTTTGCTTTCCCCCTACATTCTCTGAGTTTCAGTTTCTTCATCAGTAAAATTAGAATAGTTCAGTGGTTCTCAAATGCGGTCGCCAGACCAGCAGCATCAGTTTGTCTGGGAACACGTTAGAAATGCAAATTCTCAAACCCCAACTGAGACTGAACCAGTCCCCTGGGTGGGCCCCAGGCGTCTGCATGGTTTCAATGAGGCCTGCAAGAGACGCTGGTGCACGTTCAACCCCTGGATGGTGTTCCTAGCACAGGCATATATGTGCTTCTTCAGTTCAGCTCATCAAGCCAGTACAAACCCAAAGCCCTACAGACACATGATAACATTTCCAGAGTGAGACTTGTCAAGTGTATCAGCTGCCAGCATCCTTGCTGATATATAAATGAAGAATTATAATCATGCGATGAAAGGAAAACTCTAGAAAGGTGAACTAGCTTGGCGGGTTGAAAGCCATTCTGTTCAGAATTCTCTCTCTTGCTTCAGTGGAATTGAGATGGTTTCACAGGATGGTGATAAGCATTCATCTCCTGGTGGACGGCTCTGGGCAAAATCAACTCGGGTGTGCACATTTGCTTGCTCTGAAAAAGAGAACTGAAAGTTTTTTTTTTTTTCCTTAGCCAAGCATCAGTTCTTTGTTTGATAAAGAGGCCTTGAGAACACTAATAAATGCCGTGCAGCTTCGTCTGTTTAAACAACTGCGATGTTATGTCTTAAGGCTGGGAAGACAGGCCCTTCTGAAGTGAAGTTCTGACTCCAGGCACCCGAGCATATGTGATTTCTGCTGTCTCTTATGTGCCCCCTCCCTCCCTCCTCCTTGCTTGTATAACTCTGACTTATCTTCTGGGACTCAGTGCAGTCTCTTCCGGGGCATCTTCCTGAACGTCCACAACTGTGTTAGGAGCCCCTCTTCACTGACCCCAGGCCTGATCTTTATCGTAGCCGTCAGCACAGTGTCGTCACTGCTACTGACCCATCCGTTTCCCCAGCTCAACAATGCTGCAGGAGGACAGGGACTGTCTCACTCCTTATTCATTTCATTCCCGGGATCTATCATGGTGCCCGGCATGTCAAGAGCATCAGTCATCTTTATTTATGGAGACTGGCTCCGTGTCTCCTGGCCACCCTCCATTAGATTGTCTGCGTCTTGTATTCCCCCATTTGTTTATACATCTATCAGTCAACTATCTATTGTCCAAAGAGCAGACATGGCCCAAAGATAAGACATGGGGCTGGTTGCCGCTGGGGATTAGGAAGGGAGCCCAGTGCCCATTGTCTTCAAGGCCTGAGACCCTGGTGGCATTCCTGCCCCCTTTTTGTTTGTTTCTGCAGCTCAGGTGCAGAGGCTCAGTCACAGCACACTGTAGTCTCTTCTAGAAGGCCCATCTCTTGATTGATGGGATGTTTTTGTTTTTCCCATTCCCCAACCCCATTTTTGTCCTCTCCATAGGCCATCAGTTTAATGTGTTTATATGTCTTTACTTTATTTGCGTGTATCCTTCTAAAACATGTATTTCTGTTTTGTGAACATGTGTTCTAAGTTTACATAAATGGCACATAAGAAACCTCACTGTGCTTCTTACGTTTTCTGTTTGGCATGTTAACAGGCAACCTCCTTGCTCTGGGCATCATCCCGGTTTCACTCATCTGTTCCCCCAGTGACTGCTTCCCACTCCCCACTACCACCAACACCCTGGTGAAAAACACATCCCCTTGTTGACTAAGAGGAGAATCCGTGAGAATCTGTGGCACAGATGCCCTAGGACTCAGGGGCAGGTTTGCTGGGTCACAGCGTATATATATATATATGTCCTTGCATTGTCTGAGTGCTGCCAGATTCTCTCCAGAATGGCTACCTGGATTTGCAGGTTGGCTGGAGTTAGTGATATATATATTCTAGATCATAGTCCCTTGTTGGTTTTAACATTGCAAATATCTTCTTTCAAAAAGTTGTTTGTTACCTTTGTCCATGGCATCCTTTGCTTTAAAAAAATCACTTTTTTTCTTCTCCAAAAACGTATTACAAAGACTAGTTTTGAATAGCCCTAAATGGGGTCTCAAAGAGTTGGACACAACTGAGCGACTGAACTGAACTGAACTGAAATGATCCTTTAATTATGAACAAAAGTGAGTAGCTTTTCACCCTAACACAAACGTTGCTATGTTTTCAGACGTAGCCATGGATAGCATCACCCAGATGTGGACCTTAGCATGCCTGAACGAGGTACTCAGTTGAGGTTTAATGTAGAGAGTCCCAAAGTATTAACCATAAAATTACCTAAATGTTAGCTCCACATATTTTGCCTTGGCTGGCAGGGAGCTCATTAGAGTTAGTAATGATTCTGGGGGGTGTTGGTGGTGTATATTTAATAAAAATCAGAATTCCTTTGTATGTTAAGAGCCTTTATGATGTACCTCCAATAGTTTCAATCTCATTTACTCCTTCTAACCTCTTCCCGCTTCTATTTGACGGTAAGTCACATGAAATTCATGCTGCACGTGTCCTAAGCGTGCTACCTGTGTGCACAGGCTGGTGTCCTGATGGATTTCTACCTGTACCCAAGCTATATCTCATCCATAAAACTCCATACTCACCCTATCCGGTCCCAGGTGCTTTTATTGTATTAAGTGTGCACCTTAATTATTGCTTGTATAGCAATGTCTCGTACTTGTGTCTGCCTGCTCTGGCTTCTTAAGGAAAGAACAGGCCACGTTCATTATGTATCAGCAATAGAATCTCAGACATATGGTGGAGACTCAATAATTCTCTCCAAGATGAGAGGTCTGCTTTCTCGCCAGTTGTAGATTACCATCTAATAGCTAGGATCCTCACACTTTTAAAAGATCAAGCAACTAATCTGAAGAGTAAATCTATACTACTGTGTTACTGGTTTAGTGTGTAAAACCTTCCACATGCTATTTACACCTTATGAGATGATTCCTGGAAACAGAGGACTCGTAATATACAGGAATAATGATGATGATGGAATTTGCTGGTAGCAACATGGTGGTTAGAAAGGGTGGGGGATATTTGGGGTCAGCCAGTCCTTTCAGTGTCACTCAGATGACTGCATTTCTATAAATATCAGTATTTAGGGATATGTCTGGTATGTTCACCAAAA
The DNA here is from genome assembly GCF_000754665.1 of Bison bison bison. NCBI lineage: Eukaryota > Metazoa > Chordata > Mammalia > Artiodactyla > Bovidae > Bison > Bison bison. The sequence continues at coordinate 1,712,767 of NW_011494846.1, read as the reverse complement.
AGTTGGCTTTTTCTTCTACACTTTATATTTGTAGGTTTCTCAGTAAAAGCGTATTAAGTATATTGCACATAGAACTTCTGAGTAGTTATGCTGATATGGGTTAAATTTCATCATGTCAGTGATACACTGATACTTTCACTCAGAGTAAGATGTATTTGATGATATGTTTTGTTGCCATAAGTTCAGTGTTAAGGTGGAAATATGGTTAAAGAGGATACAAAGGAATGTTTCTCCCAGGATGATACCCTTCTTGAGATCCTCAGTGGGATTTCCTTTCCTGACCTCTCTTCCTTGCCGTGAACTTTAGTGAATGGATGCTCACTCCAGATTCAGAAATCACCTGGACAGGCTGGCCCCAGAGGCAAGATGCTATGGGCCATTGGGCATTCAGGCAGCAATTTTCCTGTGTCTTGCTTTTCCATTTCTTTGTGTGTGCTTGCTTTATTTTTCTTCTTCTTTCAGTAGGATGATTTCACTATCGCTTCAGTCCACATGGTGGAGAACACAGACACACCCTGGTGTCCACCACTTAATTCCTATCCTGGAGTCCTGGGATCTGTAATTCGAGATTCTCACTGTTCTGGAATGGGCCTGGTTCTTTCTGTTGTCCCAGTCAGCTTGACTTGGGCTAAAGGACCATATTGAACAGACATGGCGATTGGGATCTCCCTGTGACCAGGGCAGGAGATTGGAGGGCAGTTCCAGAAAGGAGACTGGCACATACATTCTAATAGGTGTCTTTGATCACAGCCATCTTTATATGAGGAGAGTTTTCCTAGGCGCAGTTGGTAAAGAATCCACCTGCCAGTGCAGAAGATGCAAGAGACATGAGTTCCATCCCTGGGTCAGGAAGATTTCCTGGAGAAGAGAATGGTTACCCACTCCAGTATTCCTGCCTGGAAAATTCCCTGGACAGAGGAGCCTGCTGGGCTACAGTCCATGAGGTCTCAGTCGGACACGACTGAGCGCACACTATACTACTTCCTAGGCTCGAACCTAAGGCCCAGTTTTAAGAAACAGACAATTCTTTTTCATCCCAACAGCAAGAAAGAAAAAAAAGAAAAGAAAGAAAAAAAAGGACAGTACGCGTTATCTGTTATGAATTCTGGTACTGTTATATCACACGCACACACATGTCTGTCGCATGTGGTATGTACATATGTGTGCCCATATACAGAAATTCATATCGTCAGACATACTATAATGCAAACATAGGCTCTTCTGAGGATCTAGCATATGAGCTTTTCAACACCGCCCCCCCCCCACACACCAAAGTGTCCCAAGGAAAGCAAATAATTTCAGGTTGTAGGACAAAGCGGAGATCTGTCATGAAAATAGCATGCAACAAGTGTAGCGTTCTGCCCTCCAAGCAGTGCCTTGTGGGAAAAAGGTGCTCAAGTGGCTTGATTGGGATTTTAATGAAAAGTGTTCTCCCCTGCTCCACCCTCCGCCCACCCCAGCTTATTTGATTATTTTCTCCAGCAGTTCTGTTGGAGCCCTGTGCTGGGACACGGTGGAGAGAATGTTAACAATTCAACTCTCTCAATTAATTGCCAGTGCTTTCTTCATCCGGCCCAGCAGGGCCTCTTCCTCACAGGCTGCTGAAGACATAACAATGCGCCTCTCATGCGAAGGTGGAATGGTTTGTTCATCAGGGGGCTTTCAGTCCTCCAGGCCACGATATCCCTCCGTGGGCACCAGTAGTAGAGGCTGGAGCCTGTCTCCCCTTCACACTCGGATGTGAGTAAATCCTTATGTGACAGGAGAACATGTTAACAGGACTCCCCTCTTCAAAGAGAAAAGGTGAAACCCCGGGGATTCAGGAAACATACAGTGCACTGACTTAACTACACATACAAACACTCCCTCTGTCTCCAGTTTTTCCCTGCCCGTGAATGAAATGGCTCGCCCAAGAAACTGGGTTTGAGTGGAAGGGCTGCCACCACACCCCAGACGCGCAAGGAAGCTTTAGCGATTGACTGGGCCCGTTAGTCGGACATGTTATGAGAACTCCTGAGGCTGGACCTCTGTGTGGGGAATGACTGAAGTTGCTCAGTCCATGTCTGACCCATGGACTATAGCCCACCAGGCTCATCCATCCATGGAATTTTCAAGGCAAGAGTACTGGAGTGGGTTGCCATTTCTTTCTCCAGGGGATCTTCCCGACCCAAGGATCAAACCCAGGTCTCCCGCCTTGCAGGTGGAGGCTTTACCATCTGAGCCACCAGGGAATGTGTGGGGTGAGCCCAGAAGCAGTCTAACAGATATGCATCCTCCACGTGGAGCTCACTGTGGAGTTGCAGACGTAAGTGCGGAGGTGACCCCAGGTGATGCGATTCGTAAAGAATCCACGTGCCAGTGCAAGAGACACAAGAGACACGGTTTTAATCCCCGAATCTGGAAGATCTCCTGGAGGAGAAAATGGCAACCCACTCCCGTATTCTTGCCTGGAAAATTCCATGGATCGAGGAGCCTGGAGGGCTACAGTCCATGGGGTCGCAGAGTTGGACACGACTGAGCAGCAGAGGTGGAGTGTGAGCAGATTTAGGGGAAGCTGTGAGGCTGAGGATATTTAAGCACCAAAACGCTGTGTTCAGCCACAGTTCAGTGTAAGAGAGCAAAGAAGGAGGAGAGAATTGGGTTCCTTGAGATTCCTGGCTTTGCCTAATTGGATATGATGGGTGTGTTTGCCCAAGGGCAGCACCAAATGATTTAGGACAGGAAGTGGTGAATTCTGCTGAGAAAAGAGAGGCATATAAAGGGCCCTGAAGGGGTTGGCTTTTAAAATCCTGTTGAATTTCACTGTAAACTTTACAATTTGAAGTTGTGTCTCTTATTCAGTGATTCTCAAACCAGGGGTGGTTTTGAAGGCTGTTAAGAGCCTGATTCAAGGAAGGGAAAACAGGGAGAATGGTCTGATTGAAGGCGGAAGAGCACTGAACAGCTATGGGAATGAATGGAGCTAACATCTTCAGCAAGGGGCATGTTCTTCAGGTTTAGAGTGATCCGGCTTACATGGTTGGATGGCATCAGCGACTCAATGGACGTAAGTTTGAGCAAACTCTGGGAGACAGTGAAGGACAGGGAAGCCTGGTATGTTGCAGCCCATGGGGCTCGAAAAGAGTTGGACATGACTGCGTGACTGAACAACAACAAACTGGGAGTTTGGTAAAGCTGTAAACGATCGAGTTCCCTTGCAACTGAGCTTCATTAATGTTTTGTATTCTCACCATTGTCTCCTTGAAGCCTGTAGAAATTTATCAATAGGATGTAGTCTTTTCTAGGTTGATCTTGGAGAGGCAGGGAGAAAGGAAGTTTTGGATCCCATTGTGTCCATAGCATTGCTAGGGTCAGGAGAGAGATTCTGGGAGGTTAACCTCTCCCTGCTCCTTAACACTCACCCCAACTAGCAGAGGGCTCTTGAGCATCAAAAGAAAACAAACCAGAAAACTTACTTAGAGCTAGTGCTGTCCATTGAGGATGATGGAAAGAGCCATTTATAGCTGCTGTGATGATTGTTGCAGTACATGTGGGCCCAGGAAAGAGGAAGAGGCGCCCCCCCGCCCATTATTTTGCAAGGGGCAAGGTCAAAGTCACATTACTGTGAGAATGCCCTTCTTCACATCACACAACACTGTCATGTCTCCAGTTGTCTTGTCTAGGTGTTCTTCTTTTTGCGATTACTAAGGAAACCAGCTGGGGCTTAGCCAGAGTGCTTCTTGGTGGTGATTAAGATATTAAACCGGAACCAAGCACCCACTTTTTTTCCCCTTCCCAGAACTGGAGCTATCCCTGGCCACACTCATGCCCTCCTCATGCCCTCACACTCCGCTTGTATCAGCTGAAGTTGAGCATCTGCAAGAAGCAAGAGTACAAGGGCACTTTGTTGGAGTCCTCAGCTGGTTGAAAGGGCTGGACTTTTCAGAAAGAACGAATGTTCCTCTTGGGAGACTTGAGGAAGAGGACTATGGAAAAGAAGGGGAACTGAAGAGAAAGTGAGAAATGTGTGAGGTGGAGCTTCAAGATGGGATGTTCCCTTGCTTCAGGATGACCTCCTCCCCTTCTCAGCAAGAAGGAATAACTCAGACAAGGTAGTTCCCATTTCAGTTCCTGCTATGGCTATCCTGGTCTTTTCAGAGTTAACTCATACAGAAAATTTGTTTAAAAAGTAAGATGCCATTCCAGTAGTAACAAAACAACATAATATTTAGGAATTGATTTAACCAAGATTACATCAGACCTCCATGGGGAAAAGCTTTAATACTCTAATAAAAGACAGAGAAAATTGTATCAATAAATATCATGTTCTTGGATGAATAATTTAATATTATAAAGGTTGTAATTCTCCCAAATTAATTTATAATCTCAATGCACTTTCAATCAGCAGTCTAGCTGGAATTTTGGGGAGGGATCTTAATAAATTTATAAAAGAAGAAAGATTCACAAATAGCTAAGGGAAAAATAAAAAAGAAATACAAAAGTAAAAAGGAGTACTTATATATTCAGATACTGAAACATTCAACAAAGCCATAGTAAGACAAATAGTATTTACAAGCGCACATATAGACCTAATGGAACAGAAGACTCGAAGGTGGACACAGACTCAAGTGGAAGAAGATATCTGCAATGTTTCAAAATGACAAAGTATGTATAGTGTAAGCAATGTAGGTCTGCAAATCAACTCCAACAGAAAAACAAGAGTTATGAACAGGCATTTTAGGAAGGAGAAAAGCCGAAAAGGAAATAAACATAGAGGAACACTCACATATATCAATAAGCAGAGAAATGCAAATAAGAACAGTGAGATTTTTGCTTTCATGAACTTGGACTGGAAAACATTAGGAAAACAATCGCTGATGTCAGCTGATGATGGAGAATGAGAGTTGGGTTATCTAGGATTTCTCATGTACCTCTGATTGAGTGTAGATTGACTGGTAGCCATTTTAATGAGTAATCTGGCACTGCTTAAGTAAACCAAACATTTACATAAACTGTAACCCAGATATTCTGTGACTAGATATACACCTCCAAGTCTGTATATCTCTATATAGATAGATAGATACAGTCTATATATCTAGCACCCAGGGGCGCTAGTGGTAAAGAACCTGCCTGTCAATACAGGAGATGTAAGAGATGTGGGTTCGATCCCTGGGTTGGGAAGATGCCTGGAGGAGGAAATGGCAATGCACTCCAGTATTATTGCCTGGAGAGTCCCATGGACAGAGGAGGCTGGCGGGCAACAGTCCATAGGGTTGCAAAGAGTCGGACACGACTAAAGCAACTTAGCAGGTATACATGCAGATATATATCCCAGAGACATTTCCCCACTGCTCTGGACAGGGAAACTGAGAGTTAGAGACTGTCTGTCTATCCCCAGGAGAATTATCTGGTAAAGCATGATAGACCTACATCATCTAAAAATACCATGCCATGATTAGAAGCAAATCTTTACCAGCTGAGCTACCAGGGAAGCCCCAATATGAACACAGATTCTCTTAAAAACATATTGTTGGTTGAAAAGAAGTAAGAAACAGATAAAAGGCTCAGTACAAATCATTTCTGTAAGTTACAAATATACGTACACCAAAGAGCAATAAACCCTGTGCTAGAGAGCACACGGGTGAAAAGATGGATGTTAAACACATTGGAATAATCGCCTGTGGGGAGGAGTTAATGGGGATCATGGTGACAAAGACAAGAGACAAACAAAAACCAGAAAGACAGGAGAAGGGCCCCCTATGGACCAAAGATGAAACTGTGCCCGGAACGATCAAGCATGATGATATCCATCGGCATTCCACATCTAAGGTTAGAAAAGCTTTCCCTGACCCACCAGTCAGGAATTCTTTTGCAAGCATCCGTCAGAGTTGGGTGATGACGACCCTGGGGACAGATGACCACCATTACAGTCTTCTTCAGAGGCAAAGAGAAAAGGGTCTGGAGACCACTCAGGTAATCTTGGGGACAGAAACAAGACCACTCTTGCATACTAAAAAAAGCAGAATATAGAGGAAAGAACAGGGAAATGGGGGGCAGGGAGGCCCACAGAAAAGAAAGAATTGAGAGCACCGAAGAACCATAGGCTCATGAAGGCTGGACATGGGGCTGTAGAAACAGGACAAGCAGAGCACAGTCCCTGCCCGGGAGTTCCTGCCCTCCTTTTACTTTTCTGTCACACAAGACGTGAGCAGTTCCCAGTAGATCTGACCTGATGAAACCATCCTGACTGGATGCTCTTGAGTCCTGTCTAGACAGCAGGACATAGCCTGTGGGGGCCCATGTCCCAAGACAGAACCATCTAGAAGATGCAGCAAATGTTCCCCTGTCTGTGTAATTAGGTCTTCTCCTTCACACCCTCCTGTGAACATTTCAGAAACTTCTGAGGGCCTAGTGCACTTAGGGTTATATTTAATCTTCCCTTAGGCTCTCCATCTGTCTACACAGCAAGTCTTCTCTTTTTTTTCCCCGGAGGTCTGGGGCCTACACACACCTCACATTCTTCAGCACTTCCCTCTTCTCTAAAATTCTCTTCTCTCAACATTTTCCTCCAGACCACACCTCCTCCTCCTCATACCTCCATGTTCTACTGCAGCATGTGGGGGCCATGGCAACTGAGGTTTCCTTGTGACAGCATCCTTCATGATGCTTTTGACCTTGGGAAAGCTTGAGAAAACCAAGGCTTAATCCCTGGTGTAGCCTAGAGATACAACTCCAGGCAGTGTGGAAATGGGCCCCGTTTAGGGACAGGTAGGGGGAAGTAGTATGGAGACTACATCTGCAGTTTGGACCCTGTCCTTCTGCTCTCCGCCCGGCCAGCTCTCACTGAACTAACTGTTGAAATGTAACTGCATTCTCAAGTGCGAGAGTTCTGTGTTGCCTGGATGTACCCCGACTTTGTGTATTTTCCGTGGCTCCATGTTCCAAAAACATCTCACTTCAGTAACAAAGAAGCTTGTTGTGGCTGGGAGGTTTCACAAGGAGATCACTGATGGAGACAAGCCCAACCAAATGCCCTCTTGTCTTTGCTGATGTGAATCAGGATGACCTCTTCACCCTCTTCAAGGGGATATTTATAAGAACCAGACTCGGCACACATGTTAGAAAGATAACTCGAGAGGAGGCCAAGCACACAGAGCCTGTGTACCTCTGTCTGGAGTGATGTTCAGGGCAACCTGCCTGTGGCTGTTGTGTTTCTCTAGCTGGTGTTTGTACACATACACCTCGTGTACACACACACACACACACACACACACAGTTTTTGAAAGAGGGTGTTCTTTGCCTTGCGTACACACACACATACACACACACGTATACAAATACACACACACACAGTTTTTGAAAGAGGGTGTTCTTTGCCTTGCGTACACACACACATACACACACACGTATACAAATACACACACACACAGTTTTTGAAAGAGGGTGTTCTTTGCCTTGCGTATACACACACATACACACACACGTATACAAATACACACACACACACACACACACACACACGCTTACTTTCTGTTTCTGTGTTTCCCTCCCAGAAGCCAGAAGCTCAATCCCATGATCTTTAGCGGGAAGGAAGTAGAGGTCGGTTGGGCGTGATGGAGGCGTGGATTATTTTCAGCAGTGGAGGAAGGTGACCTCCCGCGGCAGCTGAATGACCGTAGCGGGAGGGACGTGTTTAGCTCAGGCTGCTGCAGCAGTCCCACAGATGGGGACTTAAGCAGCAGATGTTTCTCTCTCGTGGTTCTGGAGGCTGAAAGTCCAGAATCACGATGTTGGCAGACCTGGGTTCTGGTGACTTTGTAGACAGCCACGTTCTAACTGTGTCCTCACATGGCCTTTTCTCGGTGGTTAAGGGGTGAGGGCAGAGAGGAAGGGAGACAGAATCTGTCTTCCTTTTCTTATAAAACCACGAATCCCACCCTCATTACCTCCCAAATGCCCCACCTCCAAATACCATCTCTCTGGGGGTTAGGGTTTCAACGGATGAGCCTCAGGGTGCACACACATTTAGCTCACATTGCGCTGGTAGAACGGGGAGTTCTCTGCGCCCAGCTTGCTCCTGCTGGGTCAGCTCCAGCCTCCAGAAATCTGGGGCCTTGTGGAGTCCCTTTCTGGTGAGGCCAGCACACTGGGGGTAGGGATTGGAGCTGATTGGAGATGGAGGCTGAAGTACTTTATAAGCAGACTATCTCTACTTATCTCTATCTTATCTCTAAAACAACGTAGTGGCCTTTAACTTGGAACCGGACAGCAGGAATTGGAACTTTCCAGTTGACCAACTCCCCCCTCCCCCCCAACAAACAAAAACATCCCTGCACTTAAGCATTTTAAAAATGAAACTTTTAAAAATTATATTAACGTAAAAGTTAGATTTTATATCTAGTTATGATGTAATGTGATACAGACTTAAAACTTTCGTTTCAAGTTTCAGAATGTAATGTTCTAATTTCATCCAGGTTTTGACACCATCTGGGAAACTTCCCTGTCCATTTAAGCAATCCCTCTGTCTCTTTTGTTTCTTCCCCTTCTCTGTTGGCTGGGGGTACAACACCATCGTTGTATGGACCTGGTGTTCCTTTCACAAGGGCCATTTTATTGCAGGAGATTTCATTTTCAGTTTCTCTTTAGAACTATATTTGGAAACAAAAAACTGGACTGTGCTTGTAGGAGGTGTTGCTTCGCTTACCTTTGGGCTTTGGCGATGAAGAGGAGGGTGAGGGGTGTCTTCTGCTGGGGATTAGCTAGGGATCGTGGGATGTGGTGATGGAGGTGGTATGGCTCTTTGGGTGACTTGAGCCCCGTGGTGGTGGCACGTCTTTAGCTTGATTACCTCTCCACTCAGGAAGCTCACCCTGCCGACGCTGGCTAATGTGAGGAGAGGGAGGCCAGGAGCAGAGCCAAGTCATATTTTAGCAGCTGCTGAAAAAATCTCTTTGCTTTTTTCTTTCTTTTGTTTGGATTCTTATAAAAGTTTCAAGTTGTTTGTGACTGAGTGTCCACCCTGACCTCTTTCCATGTCCCAGTAGCTTGACCTTGAAGACCAAACCTCACCATTTCAGAAGATCCCATAGCCACGTGACAGAGGCCATCCACTCTCCTTCCACTTGGGGCCATTCTGTGCGTCAGGCCCAAACCTCACTGGCTTTCAGCAGAGACAGGGACACTTGCAGTTTTTGAAAACACATTCAGTTCACACCCTTTTCTTTGAGAGGGGATGTCCTTTTAGTCCCCTTCAAAAGTTGTTCACCCCCTTTCTATATATAGCAGATTCTTATGTAGAGTCTGCTGGGGAGTGCTCCCCCAGCCCTGTCCACGCTGAAAGAGGTTATACAAATAAGCCCTTTTCTTTTCACATATTCAGACTTTACAGGAGGAAAGTGCTAAATCGTTTTCCAGAATGTTGTAAGACCCGATTTGACCGCAAATTGTACTGTGAGAAGAAACAGATGGGGAAGTAAAAGATGTCCTTTTTCAAAGGAATCCTCTCTTCTCTCCAGAGGCTTCTACAGTAGACTGTCCCCTCATTCCCAGGAATGAGGGGTGTCCAGGAAAGCCCCGCCCAGCTTGTTGGTGTAAGCAGTCCAGCGGAGGGCCGGGGTGCTGCCCATGCGCTGGGCTGTAATTGGTTCTGAAAACACCTCTGCACAGTGGCAGTGAGCCAAGCTCCCCCTTCCTGGGTGACTTTCCATTTCAGAGGGCTTATTCCTTACTTAAAGTAGTTTTCCTCTCTGTGTCCCCCAGACGTCTCATGAAGAGACAAAATACCCTCAGGTGTTTAGCACTGGGCCCTGGCCACAGTCAACCTGCCCATTATGAAAAGAAGACGTCAAGCTCAGGTTCGCTGGTTTTTATAGCAGGATGGAACTCACTTAACAATTTACTTGTGTTGCCTGGAGCCAGCTCCGATATGAAACAGATTAGAACTGCTTCAGACTTTCAGTGTTGCCGTGGTGGATTCAAAGTTTTAAAAAAAACAAAAACAAAAAACAGAGCAAAGTACAGTTTGAAGGCACAGGAAACCTATGCAGGCATGAGTGTGTGTGTTTGTGTGTGTGGGTCTCCTGTTACGGTGTCACTGCAGGGAGTGAAGCGGTAACTTTCGGGTTTTGTTTCCATCCTGAAGCTTTCTTTTCCCCCTGAGTATTTCTAATTCAGAAGCCAAGCTTAACGTCTCCATGTGACAAGGGGGAATCCAACATGGGAGAGAGATTTGCTTTTAGTCTTGGTGGCTGAAGCTGTTGTGCTGGTTCAGACGTGGCACCATGAGTGGGCACAGGAGAGTTTTAGTATGACAGCGGTGTGTGTGTATGTGTGTGTGTGTGTGTTAGAAAGAAGGGAAAGCAACAGAATTCAGATTCTCCGGAGTAGAAGTTTTGTCCTTTGTTGTAGATTTTGTGTTATGAAGAGTTGCACGCAGCTATAAATATGAACGTGATTGGCAAAGTCTGCAGATTAAATAAAATCTGTAAAGGGTGTAAAATACTTTGTACACATCGCACATTGGCAGTGTATTCATAGGATGCACTTTCTAGAATTTGTTCTCTTTCTCTCCCTCTCTTTGAAGCTTACTCATTCTACTTTTATGTGTATTCTTCTCCTCATCCTGTCATATTTCAGAAATCTTATTTTGAGCAGCCTAACTGGAGATGTGTAAGCAAGGTAACTCCCGATCATATCTATTTAGATCAAAGGGTGAGGCTATTTTATTCTCAAATGTTGGCAAAGGGATTATTTAACAAGAAATCCTTGTCAGTTTCAACGTGACATGTGGGATGACATCACACTTGGGAAAAAGAAAGATGTAAGTCAGTATTCTCTCACAAGCTTCAAAGTTGGAAATGCTTTCACATAAGATGCTTTTTATTTCTTATCTATTGCTCCCTGATGGAAAGTGACACCTGAAAATTTTCTCCTGTTAATTTTTTATTGCTTTTGCAACAAGGCTGCTCACTGGAAAACCTTAGCTGCAAGGTTGCCTCCTCTAAGCAGTGGAAGCTCTACTACTTCCCACGTGGTACCACCTGAGTCCTCCCTTTTCAGCAAGGTTTGGAAAGAGATTTGTTTTGCCACAGAATTTGCCAAGTTCAAACAGTATTTGAATCCTGCCTGCTGTTTATACTTTTTTGATTCAGGAGTGGCTGGAAATATTGGAAATCTGCATTCCCTTTGGATTCTGCAAAACCCAACCTGTCACAGGAATTCTTGAGAGCTGGTCATAGAAGACAACCCGCCTGAGGAGAAAGGGTCAGACCACAAGCGCCATGGGGTGAACTATGGAGAAATGAACACAGCCGTTCTCGAGCAGGCCCCAGGATGGATTTTACCATCTAAGAGACTCTAAATCTGGGCTTCCCTGGGGGCCCAGTGGTAGAGAATCCTCCTGCCAATGCAGGAGATGCGGGTTCCATCCCTCGTCCGGGGAGATCCCACGTGCTGCAGAGCAACTAAGCCCGTGTACCACAACTACCGAGCCTGTGCTCTAGAGCCTGGGGGCTGCAACTGCAGACGCCCGTGTGCCCTAGAGCCCGTGCTCCACGACCAGAGGAACCACCGCAGTGAGAAGCCTACGCGCCACAGCTAGAGAGAAGCGCCGCCCCGCACACCCGCCACAACTAGAGAAAAGCCCAGGCGGCAACGAAGACCCAGCACAGCCATAAATAAATAAAAATGTTAAAGAAGACTATAAATCTTACAGTCTTTACCATCTTCCTCCCTGGGCCTGGAAGAAAGTTTGTGACTGAAGGAGGCATACTTGTGAGGAAATATTTCCAGTGTTTTCCATGTCATTGCTTCTCAAACTTGAAAGTCCCGTGAATCACTTGAGCATCTCCTTAAAATGTAGATTCTGAGCCCTTTGGTTCAGGGTGGGGCTGCAGATGCTGCAGTTTTGCCAGCTTCATGGGGTGCCCGTGAAGCCACAGCCGGAGGCCTACATGACTGGACCTCCTTCCTAATGGGCAGTGGAGGGGGAGGTCGGGGTGGGCATGGAGCCGCCGTGGTACAGAAGTCTCGGGAATTCGTCCTGACGGCTCCCAGCCCTGCCAGCAGCTGCCCTCGTGCAGGGCTTCTTCAGAAGGATGTTTAAAAGGAATGGAACAACACTGTGCTCTTTCAGGAGCCAGCGTGTGGGAGACAGAAGAGAAACAGGTTACAGCAGAGAATAGGATCAGGCAGATACAGAGAAAGATAGAGACGCATAGGGGCGGAAGGAGAGTCCTGTAATTTCTGTCACTCTCTATCTTCTTCATCCTTTTCTCTGTTTCAATTTATTTTTTTTCCCCCATCTTGTTTCCCTCATTGCTTTTCTGTCTGTTCTAAGATAACAGAATCATTTCATTCAAGTTCCGAGGTACACAGAGGCTGGCGAGAACAGTGGACTGGCTGGGAGCCAGGACGGCAACATGTGGGCCCAGCTCTGCCGCCGGAGGCAGCGGGGCCACTAACTTGGGGTTTCTGGGCCTCAGTTTACTTTTCCGTAACATGAATAAGTTTGGTTAGATCAGAGCTTCCCAACCCCCGGGATCTAATGCCCCAGGATCTGAGGTGGAGCTGATGTATTAGTAACAGGAATGAAGTGCACGATCAACGTAACGCACTTGAATCAACCTCAAACCATTCCTTCCCACCCTGGTCCATGGAAAAATTGTCTTCCACAAAATTGGTCCCTGGTGCCAAGGGGGTTGGGGACCCCTGGAGATGATCTCTAGACCCTTCCCAGCTCTGCAGCTCTATGAGTTACAATCCAAGTTAATATGTTTATCTGTTACTTGGGGCAAACGTGTTCAACTTTCAATGTAAATGCGTCAACTGTGTGTCGCCAGGGTTACCCGTGTGTGTGATTCACATTCCCAGCAGGCATGTAAATGTGTGCTCGGGGAAACTCTTGTGTGAGAATTGCACCCCCCACCCCGCACACCCCCCCTCCACCGCCCCCAGCATCACTGGAGCATGCATATGTGAGGCTGCTTCAACCACCCACCCTCTGAATTTCTCAGAATTAATATGTGTTCTTCTTTAGGGCTTTAACAGCCTTTGTCATTGTGGCAAATTTTAGAAGATTATCGTTATTATTATTCATATCATTGGAGGGGCAGATTTTTATCTTACATCCCTCGCCGACCGCCCCCCGCCACCTGCCACTGCCCCAAGAGTTAAAAAAAAAAAAAAACTCACTTGAAAGGTTTTAAAGCTTGACACAGTGGAAGCTGTTTTGTAAATAAGGCCAGTGTTATTTCTTGGGGAAGGAGGAGGGAAGAAGAGAAGGGAGTCTGTCAGTAAAGGAGATGGAGCTGGTGGACGTGGTGGACGGAAGGACGGTCGACCCATTAACTTGTTTTTGTTTTGCCTTGAAGTTGTTTGATTTATAAGCATAATAACCAGCAAGTAATCAGATACTGAAAACCAAGCAGAAGAGAAAACAAAGAGAAGCCATTCAGCACTGCAGAGGATACGGCCTGTCCTCAGCTCAGCAGGGTCGGGGCGGGGTTGTGCTGGACACACCAGGGTGTAAAACAAGAGCCGGTCACCTCCAGGAATAGCATTCATTGGCTTCTGCTCAGTTGGGAGAGAAGTTGGAGTTATTCTGAACCATTTAATAATGATGCAGAGAACAGGGTACCCTAAGCTGGGTAAGTTGCTTGTTATCTTTTGATAGCATGATGATCAATTATTTCTTAGGAAAGGGTAGCCAACAGTTAGGGTCTTCATGGACCCGGTATTGTCATATTCACAGGTTGGCACTGACCCACTCCCTTAGCCAGCGAGGGCCCCTTGGCCGGACCGCTCGTTGTAAAGAACATGTGAGAGATGGAGCCGCTTAAACTGGAAAGGCCTGAAACTCATTTCCTTCTGATGGCCTGACCGCTGCCTGATGAAGAAGACAGTTCTCTACTAACTTTGCAGAGCATTCCTGTGAGAACGGACATCAGAATCATCACTTGCCTTTGCTGGACTCTAACCTTGACCTTTGTACCTCAGATTGCACCCACAAGTGAGTGGCTGGCCAAAGTAAACATGCCGATTGGGAAATCAGTTTCCCAGAATCGGTGCTTCAGAGAATTTTTAGTACATTTGTGGAGGTGGGAGATACAAGTGAGGGGAGAAAACTTGTCTGGGAGGGTGGGCGCCATTGTTTGGGTGTAGTTTTGTGGTGATTTTCTCTTATTTATTTTTCCAGGAGATAAGAGGGTTTTCTGTGAGCTCCTCTAAGTGAGCTGGCCTTGCTGATAATGACTCTAATGGTCTCCAAATCCTTATCCAGATGGGGTCTATGTTTATTCATCTGATAACATGGTTTTTAGTGGGAAGGCTTGGAGATCTATTGGTTAAAGGCACTCTCCTGATTTATTTTCTTGTCCATCTGCCTTTCCTACCATCCATTTAATGCAGTGTTGAGTCGCTGTTTCTTTACTTTAAATGTGGATGGAGAAAGCAAGTCAGTTTGAGCAAAGGAACGACTCAGAGTGTCTCTGCCACCGTCCCTCTACTCAGAGCCCCGTCTTGATGGCCGTTTGCAGTGACTTCTCGCCTGGTCTGCCTGTTTCCACTTTTGCCCTGTTCCCAGTAAGCCTCCTCAGTGCATCCAGAGAGACTGTTTGAATTGCAAATCAGACCATGTCATTCTCTGTTATAAATTGTTTTAATGGCTTCTCATTGCAATTAAATTTTTAAAAAATATTATAAATACCTATGAATCCATTGCCCACAGAAAACTGGAACATTAACAAGAATGTTCATCTACTTAGGCATTGAGCTGCATCCGATAATGCTGCCAACTCACTCTTCTGAGCCTTGTATTTAATTATTCCCCTGCTTTATTTAACTATGGTTTTATTACCTAAATGTATTCCTTAAAAGTGCCCTGTTAAATTTTAGTTACCTTGAATGTTATGAAAAGTTTATCATTCTAGTGTTATTTTCTGGGACTTGCTTTTTCCATTTAATAATACGTTGCTAAGATTCACCTACAGTGTGGCACATAGGTGTGGTAGATTTAACACCTTTATAATATAATATTTCGTCTTATGACTATGCCATAATTTATCTGCTTTATAGGAGACGGGTCTTTTGGTTGCTTCTAGAGTTTTGTTAGCAGGAACAGTGGTGCTAAGAATATTCTTGTATAATTTCCCATTGTTCTTTGGGTAAAGAACACTGTTCTTAGGGTAAAATGTTCTTTAGGTAGGCAGTCCTAAAGGAAATCAGTCCTGAATATTCAGTGGAAGGACTGATGCTGAAGCTGAAACTCCAGTACTTTGGCCACCTGATGCGAAGAACTGACTCCTTGGAGAAGACCGTGATGCTGGGAAAGATTGAAGGCAGGAGGAGAAGGGGATGACAGAGGATGAGATGGTTGGATGGCATCACCGACTTGATGGACATGAGTTTGATCCAGCTCTCGGAGTTGGTGATGGACAGGGAAGCCTGGAGTGCTGTAGTCCATGGGGTTGCAAAGAGTCAGACACGACTGAGCAATTGAACTGAACCAAACTGAACTAAAACTTAGGCTAAAGACAGAATCCTTCAGAGGGCCTCAAAATGTCTATATCACCTGGCCCTTCCCATCTCTGCATCCTCTCCCTTCCTCACCCCCCTGGATTTCTGTATTCCACCCCAGGCAGAGGTACAGTAAAGGGCTGAGGAGAGTTATAAGGGTGGTGTGTTCAGGAAATGTAAGTAGGGCGTTTTTCTCTTTCCCGTCTCATTGTTACCGTCAACATTTCCTCCAAATCCCAAATCAATCATTAATCTATACTTAGCTGTGTCTTACTTGCTGTCTCAGAACAGGAGGCCAGTTCACCTATTCTCTGTAAAAGCTGCATTTAGCTCCCGTCTAGAACATCTTCAGGCCATTGCATTGACACCTGCCCTCTACTGGACTCAGCTCTGAGAGCTCAGAGTGTCTGCTATTATTCCTAGGTGTAGCCCTTGGACCTAGCTCAGTGCCCGGCACATAGTAGGAGCTCAATATGTATTTTCAAATGAAAAACAAAACAAAACAGTAATTCACACAGAGTTAGGAAAGTGGTTGAAAATTCAGGGTGACCACGTACTAGGATTCAGTGGGTTTCTTCCTCAGACCTCTGGAGGAGTTGGCAAACCTTTTCTATAAGGCTGTGTGGCTTCTGACAAAGCTACTCAGCTTTGCTGTCGTATAGAAGTAGCCCTGGAGGTCCAGTGGCTAAGAATATGCTCCCAACGCAGGGGTTGATCTCAGCTTGTGGAACGAGATCTTACATGCTGCAACTAAGACCTGGCATAGCCAAATAGATAACTTATTTTTTTAAAAAACAGCCATAGTTAATAAGGAAGCAAAAGAGCATGACTGTGTTTCAGTAAAACTTTACCTATGGACTTTGAATTTCATAGAATGTTAATTTTCATGTGACATGCAATGTGATTCATGTGTTACATTTGTCTTATGATTTGGGGCAACCATTAAAAATAGGAGAACCATTCTTAGCTCGGCTGTACAGAAGCAGGCAGGGGCGGGAACTGCCCTGTAGGCCATGGTTGGCTGACCCCCCTTTAGAGTATTTCTGTCCCCTTGCCTGTCCAGTGACATTGAATCAAGGTTAGCCAGTTGATCACTCTTTGTAAATAGGCAGCCACTGGCAGTGGAGAGTGAGAAAAGGCCCAGAGTTAGTGCCTTAGTTACATAATTAAATGATATCTTATTTACTTTTAAACTTTTCATGAAAAGTTGCCAAATTGCTCTCCTAGCCCTCAGCCCTTCCATTGACACCTTCCTCCTTTGATACTGAAATTTAAATTCAGGGACTTAAAAGTGGATCTTGTGACAGGTTAGGTTGCCATCCTAAAACAGCTGTGTCATCACCCCAAAATGCATAATAAAGAAACTACACGCCCTCTCACCTGGCTGTGCTCTCCAGGCTGATCCTTTGGCCTGAGTGAGGCACTGATTGCTGACATTTGCTGACACTGTTACAATGATCCGTCCAAGTCATCATCTGGTCTCTGCACGGAGGCCGATGGTCCTTG
>NW_011494846.1:1670407-1695669 GCF_000754665.1 Bison bison bison | reverse complement strand
CTCAAGCCAGCATCATCTCTGGCCTGGATTTCTGTGCTAACCAGTGTCCCTGCTTCTCCTCCTGTTCCACATAAATCCATGTATAAACTCAAGTGATCTTTTGAAAGCAGAAATCAGATCACATCACTCACTTGCTTAAAAATCCTCCAAGGGGTTA
This sequence comes from Bison bison bison, assembly GCF_000754665.1. Taxonomy (NCBI): domain Eukaryota; kingdom Metazoa; phylum Chordata; class Mammalia; order Artiodactyla; family Bovidae; genus Bison; species Bison bison. The sequence goes on along the minus strand of NW_011494846.1, from coordinate 1,695,512 downwards.
CATTTAGAATAAAATCCAAATTCACTACCCTGTGTTGTGGGTTGAACCGTGTCCTTCCCCATAGGTGCCCCAGCCAGGCTGAAGTACCATGGTTGCCTTTGTATGGATGCAGGGGTGGGTTCACCAATATTACTGTGAAACTATGAAAACAAAGCAAAGCGGAACAAAGGTTTCTGCCTTGCAGCATTTGTTAACATACAGCCATGTTGACACACTTTTTAATCTGTCAGCAGACAAACCTTGGAAGGTAGCCCACACTGTCCGTGAGTTAACTTGCTTTTGTTCACTGAAGTGGAACTATTAATTCATTGGAAGGGATGTGTATCAGCACAGCTTTGAAAAGACAGTGGCGGTGTGCGGCCTTGGCAAGTACCATCGTGGACCTGGGAGTGGAGTGGGGGGATGAGGAGACGGGGTGCCATTGCTTGCTCATGGCCTGATTGCTGAAGGTGGCAGATGTAGGTCCTTGGCTTGTAGAAGTTGCTAGTACTGTGTACAGTTGGAAGAATGCTCAAATTACCTTTAAATTTTGCCCTTTGCCCTCAGAAACCTGTCCAAGTCATTTTCTTGTCTCTACATGGGGGTTGATGGTCTTCAGACTCCAGTTGACCTCTTGGGGTGGACTGTCCCCAGAGAGCTTTCCCTCAGCAAGCAGAGGTTCTCCAGATAGAAGTGTCTATTGCCTGGTCAATTCATTGAGAGGCTACGCCTGGCTAAACACTGTAGAGGCCTGACCACCTGCAGGAATCGAGACACCTCTTCCGAGGTGTCCAGCATCAGCTCTGGCCAGGATTTCTGTGCTAACTTGTATCCCTCTTGCCCAGCTGCTGTCCAGGATAAGCCTCTTTCTGCTTATAAACCTATGTGATCTTTTGAAAGCAGAGCTCAGATCTCATCATTCACATGTTTAAAACCCTCCAAGGGGTTGCATTTAGAATAAAATCCAGAGTCTTCACCGTGTGTTATGTGTCAAACTATGCCCTCCGCAGAAGACACTGAAGTCCTGAGTTTTTGTAAATGTGAATTTATTGAAAATAGTCTTTGCAGATGATCAAGTTAAAATGGGATAACTAAAAGAGTCCTGATCCAATAAGACTGGTGTCCTTATAAAAGGGGTAATTCAGATACAGAAACGGACATACGTAGAGGGACGGTTACATGAAGATGTAAGGCAAAACCAGCAGCAAGCTCAGGAATGCCTGCGGCCACAGAAGCAGGAGAGAGGCCTGGAAGAGATTCCCCGTCATGGTCTCAGGAGGAACCAACTATGAGCCCCTTGAGCTTGGATTTCCAGCCTCCAGAGCTGTGAGCCAGCGTGTGTCTCTTCTCTAAGCCACCTGGTTTGCAGCGTGTTACAGCAGTCTCCAGAAACGAACACGCCTGCGTACAAAGCCTGTGTGGTCTGCACTCCCCTTCCTGTAGGGCCCCCCTTTGAATTACGCTCATTGCTAAGTCACTGGACTTCTTGACTGGACAACATTGCAGCTGCCCAAATGGCAACGGGAAAAGTGGGTGGAGTGGTGGTGGTTAGAGTCAGGGGCTTTATTGACATTTAATGGGAGGGGAGGCCAGGGATATTAGAAATTTCCAAGTGCGTGGAAAAGCCCCCCACAATATAGCCACTGATGGCCACATCACCGAAATTCCTGCACCACGCTGGCCTTGAGTCCATTCTGTGAAACTGCCCCCATTCCCCCTAGCTCGCCTGGGGCCTCTGCCTAGAATGTTCCCCACTGCTCTTTATGTGGGTTAAATCAGAACTCAAATGTGATCTTCTCAGAGAGGCGTTCTAGTAAAGAATCCACTTGTTCACTCACTGTCACATAAGTCTTTAAAAAATACCCCTGCACAAATAGCATTACTTCTATTTGATTTTTAAAAACCTGTTACTTTATCTGTTTGTCTCTTCCCATTAGAACATGAGTTTGATGGGAGGAGGACTGTGTGGTAAGCCCGGGATCTACAGCAGAGCCTGTATCAGGGCTTCCCTGATAGCTCAGTTGGTAAAGAATCCACCTGCAATGCAGGAGACCCCAGTTTGATTCCTGGGTCGGGAAGATCCACTGAAGAAGGGATAGGCTACCCACTCCAGTATGGCTTCCCTGGTGGCTCAGCCGGTAAAGAATCCTCTGCAAGGAGGGAGACCTGGGTTCGATCCCTGGGTTAGGAAAATCCTCTGGAGAAGGGAAAGGCTACCCACTCCAGTATTCTGGCCTGGAGAATTCCACAGACTATATAGTCCATGGAGTTGCAAAGAGTCGGACGTGACTGAGCAACTTTCACTTTCACAGCAGAGCCTGGCACAGAATAGGTTGGATAAATGAATCCTAACCCCAGAACTGAAAACCGTGAAATGCCTGGGGTCAGGGAGAGAAGAAAAGCAGGGAGACAGGGCAGGGAGAAGGCAGAGCCTATGATATGTGGTGGGAGAGGTGACAAGGCACTTGTAGGGCCGTGACTTTTAACAGCGGCTGGACTTTCCTGACCGTTCTCAGCCCACAAAACAGGAGAGGACAGGATTCCTGAAGTGCTTTTGGGGGAGCCGCCTTTCTTCATAGGGGTAGGGTGTGGAATTCATTAAACCCATATCAGTAGAGACTCGAGAAGAGAACTAGCTTTCCCATGGTTTAAGGGGAGCTTGTGCTTGATGGATGACAGGTTGACTTATACTGAATTATTGGATAATGGGGAGCTGAGAAGGGAAAACGTAGCTGTAAAGTTGATATTAAGAAGGACAAGCCCATCTTCCACAAAATGCCCTTTGTGTCCCCATGAAAACCAGCCATTGGGCTGCATGGGACGTGGACTTGCCCTTTCCTTGCTTTTTAGGGGACTATCTTTTCCTTAAAAAGATACAGAACAAACATTATGCAAGCTTCTACGTGGACCCTGAAACGGAGTCATTTCAAAGGACACACAAGTACTAAAAACAGAATTTGTTGTTGTTCGGTCGCTCAGTCATGTCTGATTCTTTGCAACCCCATGGACTGCAGCCTGCCAGGCTTCCCTGTCCTTCACCATCTCCCAGGGCTTGCTCAAACTCATGTCTATTGAGTCGGTGATGCCATCCAACCATCCCGTCTTCTGTTGTCCCCTTCTTCTCCTGCCTTCAGTCTTTCCCAGCATCAGAGTCTTTTCTAATGAGTCAGCTCTTCGCACCAAAGAAGTGACCAAAGTATTGGAGCTTCAGCTTCAGCATCAATCCTTCCAATGAATATTCAAAAAAGCAGAGTTAGGTTTTTCAAAACAATTGCAGCCTTTATTTTTCCCTTAGACGCCCTCTGTTTTACTTAGCTTGCTTTATATGAAGTTTCATCTCCCATCTTGGTGCAAACTTGGAACTTTGGAGGCAAGAGGCACTGTTCTCCACCGGCTGAGAGAAGGCCTTCGTTGTGATTCTACCTCTGCTGCTAATTTGCTGGATGACCTTTAATGTTTTACTTAACCTCGTAAGGGCTTCAATTATTCTACAGAAAATTCAACTTAATACATTACACCACAGGGGACTGACCGTAGTGAAAGAATGAAACAACATGTGGGAAAGCACATCGAGGAACTTTCTGTCTGCCTTTCTGTACCTTCATTTCGTTATTTCAGCTCTTTGCCCAAGGCCCCTCCCTCCAGGCAGGCCCGCACCTTTCTTGTGATTTTCCCTTCTACAGGTTTCCCAAACTTTAGTCATTCACGTACCAAACTCGCAATTTGTATTGTATTTGAATACCAATCGCACTATTATTTGGTTAATATTTTCTTGATTGACTCACTTTTTAAATTTAAATTGGTTTACTTGAAAAAAATGTGCATTGCTATATATGACAATGAGGTCATGAGTCAGTCAAGCATATTTTCTCCAATATACATTTTATTACTACACGATCATTAAAATTAAAAAAATAAAAACATGGCATCTGGACTTAAGTGCCATTCCTCCATGACACAGTCGCTAGCGCCCCAGACTAAGTCTGTCCCCCTGCCGAATTGCCTGGCTTCCTCTTTCGTAACACTCTCAATAATCATACCCCATTTGTCATTATCCCCTCATATCTACCTCTTCCGCAAGATTAGAATCTCTATAAGGCCAGGAGCAGTGCTTATATATTCAGGGGATAGCTTTGTACTTAGAACATAAAAGGTATTCAAAAAATTTTTGTGGGATTAGATAAAGAATTCATCTGTGTACTGACCTCAGACTATCTCGAGACCACCAGTGGAAAATTTCAGTGTATGACACCCTCTCTTACTTTTCCTTCCATCCCAGGGCTTTCCAATGTGGGGACATTTGGAGTCCTGTGAGCAGTCAGGTCACAATTGACTCGTAGGAAGCTGTGGGTTACATAGATAGGAGTCTAGGCACTTCGTTGTCTATTGATCCAAATTTTAAGAATTGATATGTACAGGGAGTAAAGAGCTGACAGCTATGGAGTTTTCAAAGCTGTGAATTCTTGGGATGTATAATTAATGGCAACTCATTCTTCTATCCCAGCAGGCTTCTTCGCACATAAGATATATTGATTTATTCCCCCCGGGAGTGTTGTGTTGTTGAGGATGCCTGGGCAATACTTAGATCTCCGTGGAGTCCCCAGAGGAGGCCCTGAACCTTATTTGTACCTGTGTTTGTTTGACCTCTTACCTCTGCTTCTAAGTTTCCACAAGTTTCTGAGCATCTGAGAAAGCAACCGTGCAGATACGGTAGATGTCTTGGCAGGTGTCTGGTCCTGCCTGGGTGCTGAGTCCTTGACAGTGGTTTTCTAGAAAAATGATGTGCTCCTTATCTATTTGCTAATTCCTTCCACATATCACAAGACTTTTCTGTAAATTCCCATCAGTCTTGACAAAGTTATCTTGTAGACTTATGTAGTGATTTTGATGGCTGCACAGAGCTGTTTGTCTTGTTCAGAACTAAATTAATAACACCGTGATGGCACCTACTTTAGCACCAAACTTCTTAAACTATCCTAATATACTAATCAGCATGTCAGTGAATTTTTTTTTTTCTGGATAAAGACAAGCCTGGTGAAATGGATTAGACATTCACATGGCATTGCATAATTCAGCATGCCAGTACGGTGCATATGATTTGCATTAATCGCCTGCACTGGAAGCTGCTGCTCATAGGTTTCTCTCATTAGGTCAAATATGGAAGATTCCAGACTGTCAATCAATTACAGTTATTTCCTTTTCCATATTTATTCCATCACCATCATTGACAGCTACCATTAAGTGACATTAATACAATACAATATCATCTCGCATTTCTACTGAGCATCTCAGGGTGCCTAACACTTCCTCTCCAGCCAAGAAATCACATTACCAAAGAAAAAGTGTTCTCATCCTCTAGGTAGAAAATAGGCTGCCCACTCTCTGGGATGCTGTGGGAGTTGCCCAGAATCTCTGGAGATGCTCTTGACTTCTGGTCACAGGTGTTCACTTTTCTGTTGTCTAAAAATACCTGAGACTGTGACTCTAGGGAGTGGGGTGTGTTAGTGGATGGTGATGACTTTCCAGGGAGCCCGCTGGACCACACCGGTCACCTTGACTCCACATTGATCTAGGACATATTTGCAAGGCAGAGACAGCAGGAAATCTTATGGAAGAAATCACTTACTTTGTGACCGTAGTGGTTCTACAGAACTGCCCTACTGTAGAAGGGCAGTGGCTGCTGAATGTCACTTTTCCGCAGTCATCTTTGCCTCCACGCCTCCCTGCCCAACCCATCTTGCACCATCACATAAAATACCATTGGTCACCTCAATTCACTAGAGCGGGACAAAGCGCCCCTTTCCAGACAGATTATTCCTATATGCCAAGTTACCAGACAACTCCGGTATATCCTCTCTTCTCCTGGAGTCAGGCATTACGAGTCTTGCTACACAAGTCATCCTGTTGTCCAGCTGTCACCGACTGTATACAGACTGCTCCCTTGCTCAGTTTTGGGTGACACACCAGTAGGGTTTCTAGACCAAATATAGGATGCCCAGTTCAGTTTGAATTTCAGATGCGCAATGAACTGTTTGGTATAAATATGCTCCAAATATTGCATGGAACATATAAATATGTCTATTGTGTATCTGAAATCCAAATCAAGCTGGGCATTCTGTATTTTTATTTGCCAAGTCTGGCACCTGTACCCATCAAGTGAGTCAAAAGCCTAAGAACCAAGCCAGTCAAGTTGAGATCCTAGGAGAAATCAAATCAAAACATTGTGCCTACAAGTATTTGCAAGGCAACATGCTCACAGCTGTGGGGATGCAAAACAACATCAGGCCTGGTGAAAAAGTCAGGACAGGAAGGGAACGGCCACAAGCCAGTAAGAGACTCTGATGCTAAAGCGAAAAGCTTGGCTCCAGAACTGCAGAAAAGCAGAAGAGTATTAGAAAACTGTTTCTTGCGGTTTTCTTTATTGATAGCCTTTTATGATGGCTTCTTGCAGTCAGGACTCCTCCTGCACACTGGGAAGGAGTCTGGAGAGACGGGAAAAGGGAGCTTTCTGACAGGCATGGAGGCTTGTGGGCATAGCACTTGCCTTGATCTTTTATTGTTGGGGTAAAGCCAGCATCATCTTGACTGATGGTTGGGGGAGAGCCTGGGAGAATCAATAGGTATTTGTGGGGTTGGATGACTGACGAATTTTTGAGCAGAGACTGCGTGATGAAAGATACTTTACGAAGAGGATATTGGAGGTGTTGTGTGGGAGAACAAGGAGCATAAGCCACCTTCAGTACCTGGGACATAACCAATTCTGTGCTCTGATGGGGTCGCCGCTGCCTCAGTATTCACACCGAGTAACTCCCGACCCTGCCATCCCTCCCACTCAGCAGCCAAGCATCCCCCAACTCAGGGCATCTCCAGCACTGATGAGTGTATTGATATCAAGTGGTTGTAGCTCTGTTTCTTCTGAGAACGGGAAGAATAATTATATCCTGGAGGACGGAAATACAGAGAAATCAAGATGCAGAATTGTGGCAGAGAGAAGACAACATTAAAAAAAGAGTGACATAGAGAAATCATAGACGAGCTGGGAGAGCAGAGTGTCATAGACTGCTTTTCTTGTCAATTAATGTTTGTGTTGTTGGTGATAAGGGACTTCGTGCATTGCATTTCTGTTTCGGATTGTAATCAGATGATAACCCATAGGCAGAAGAAGCGACAGAACAACTGAAGTATGTGTGATCTCTTTAAAGACACCTAGATTTGTTTCTGAGGAGGCTGACAAGGCTTTTGAGATGCTGGTAAGGGAAAGGATAATAGAGCCGACAAGGATCTTTGTCATACCTGAAGCTGCTTAAGGGTTTGGAGAGAATGAATGAGAACCTTGGGCGATCACACCTTTCCCATAGAGCCTGATTGGAAACCGAGTGTCTCAAGAATTAAAAAGTTGAGGAAAAGAAGAAAGTACTCAACAACAATCCCTTCTTTTCTTTCCCCCCGCTTTGTTTCCTCTGATCCTTCATATCTTAAATGATGTGTGCTTAGTCACTCGGTCATGTCCGACTCTTTGCGACCCCGTGTCCTGTAGCCCGCCAGGCTCCTCTGTCCATGGGGCTTCTCCAGGCAAGAATGCTGGAGTGGGTTGCCATTTCCTTCTCCAGGGAATCTTCCCAACCCAGGGATCGAACCCAGGTCTCCCTCATTGCAGGCAGATTCTTTACCATCTGAGCCACCAGGGAACCCCCATCTTAAATAATAGTTAATAAATAAGTAACGGCTACAGGCTATGTTTTTGCGCTTGTGCCAACCTTGAAGCAGACTTCTATTCTTCACATTCCCCTCAATGAAAATCTACTCCTCAAGGCTGAGAATATAGATTTTACTAAAGATTTTATAAGGAAGACGATGAGGGGGCTTTTCATCTCACAGTGCTCAGACTTCATGCCCCAAACTGCCGTTAGGTATCTCCCCCCAAGTCTATTCTCCGCTGTTGGCCTTTGCATCTTTTAAACCTCCTACCAAACAGCTTCTCAAATTCACCAGTTGAGAGAATTCTTCCCCTCCATTCACCCTTGACTCTGCAGAAACATTTAGCCATTCCTCACTTCTCTGAGTCCTTGGCACCAGCCACCCACAGGCCCTGGGCACCTAGCCTTAGATCAGGTTTATCAAAGCATTCCTCCTAAAAATGCATGTCTCTGCTTCTTGCAAGGAATTGATGTAAAACTGCCAAGAAGAATGGGATTTTCTTTGTATTGCCGCAGGAACATAATTTATTGGGGAATAATATCTGGCAACATTTACCATGTGCTTTAGGTTCTTAATTTTTATATTATTTGCTGACTTCTTATCTGGGGCCAGAGGTTGGGCTCGGAGGCAGTGGAGAGATATGGATTCCTGTCCAACCGCATTTTCAGGATGACATCAATTCTTTGCCCACTGTTGAGTGAGTGAGTCCAAAGAATTCTGAGTTGACATTTACCCAGAAGCTGGGAGAGAAACCAGTATTTTGCTTTTTAGCTTCTCCATCTATGGAGAGTGGCCAGCCATCTTTCTTCCTTTTCTCTCCTTAGGGGCTGGCCTCCTTGGAATTTCCCACCGTCTTTTGCAGCAATCAGAAACTTCACTTTTCCCCATGTGCTACAAACTCCTTTATGACCACAGTAAATCTCAAAGATCTAAGAATTACTATGTCAACTTCTTGATTTTAATGGTGTCTTGCTTATACTCTTGGGGACACTGAAGTTTAGTAATGCTCATCCATAGCCCCGGGAGATTCCAAGATGTTTGCCCAAGAGATGGCTTATAAACTCTTTCCTCCGGTACAGAATCCACCCTCCTGCAGTTTTGTGTTACTTTTACATGAACTGTACTCATTAAGGTCATGTTTTCTGAAATGAAAATCAGGCTTGATGTATACTTGATATGAACTAGGCTGCCTAAGAAAGAGATTTGTTAAGTAAATCTGGAAAAATCAAGGTGTGTTGTTGTTGGCTTTGAAACCCATGTAGGAAACACCTTTGTGGAGGTCATTGTATTTTGTTGTTCATCACTTGTCTTCCTGTTTTCTGTTATTTTCCCAGGACTGGGTGTGTGCTTTTCTCCTTCTGTTTCACCTACATGTTACCTCTTCATTATTTGATCAGTAATTCTGCTCGAGGCTCTTCTTTCTCAATTTACTGACTTCCATGGCGCATTTTCCTTCCCAGTATTTCTTTCTAGATCAGACATCGTCCTCAGTCATCCTTTTTTCTCTCATTTGAGATATGTCATATTCTAAGGAATATCAGCCGCTACATCCCCACCCGCAACCCCCTCCTCCTTGCTCCCCACTGGAGCCCCCTGTAGCTCCTGCTGCGACAGTTACCCCATGTCTCCCTGCTCACTGTGCTTCGCTTCTATCCTTGTCATTCAAGGGTAACAGTTCAACGATCTTTCCTTTCTCTGCCCACTGAGTTCATTTACAGTGTATGACCCTAACAGTTTCCGGTTGTCAGCTTGCCTGCCTGTAACTTCTAACGTTTACTCTTACTGTCTTCTCCTTCAAGTCTTCCCTGTCACCTTTCGTCTCTGAAGTTGGCAGTATTCACCCCAGTTGTTTCTTTTCCTTTTTCTCTCCTACTTCTTTCCTTGTTCCTTTTGATGCTCTCTTTACTTTTTTTATGCTGAATAATTATAGATTTGTAAAAAGCTGTGATGATAGCAAAGAAAGTACAGAGTGTTCCCGTATCCGTTTTACCCAGTGTCGCCTAAGGTGGCCTCTTAGGTAATTATATCAACACTGGGAAACTGACGATGGGGCAGTGTGTGCAGAGTTCTGAGCCTTTCTGTCACTCCCGTGTAGATTCCTGTAATCATCAAGAAACAGAATGATTTCATCACCATGGAGCTCTCCCTCACACTACCTGTTACAACCATACTCACCATCTTTAATCTATGATAACCACTAAGATTTTTCCAATTCTGTAATTTTGAAAATACTATACAAAGGGCATAATACAGTATGCAACCTATTGAGACTGGCTTTTTTTTTTATTCACTCAGTATAATGCCCTTGAAGTCCATCCAAGTTGTGTGTATCGATAGTCAATTTCTATTTATTGCCAAGGCAATGGCACCCCACTCCAGTACTCTTGCCTGGAAAATCCCAGGGATGGGGGAGCCTGGTGGGCTGCCGTCTATGGGGTTGCGAAGAGTCAGACACGACTGAGCAACTTCCCTTTCACTTTTCACTTTCATGCATTGGAGAAGGAAATGGCAACCCACTCCAGTGTTCTTGCCTGGAGAATCCCAGGGATGGGGGACCCTGGTGGGCTGCCGTCTATGGGGTCGCACAGAGTCGGACATGACTGAAGTGACTTAGCAGCAGCAGTATTCCGAACATTTATGTATTGAAGGACATTTTGGTTGCTTACAGGTTTTTGGCATGCAAAGAATCTTCGCTCTCTTTTCCTTTTTTTACTTGACACTGCTACTTTCTAGCACATGTTTCCAGGTAAAGAAAATGTTTTGGAGAGGAATCGTGCATTGGTTCTTTTACCTAACCAAGGCTTAGGTTCATCCCAGAGGGACTGACAAGGTAGATAAGACTCTCTTTTCAGAAACAGTCTTGTTTTTTTTGGCATCTGAATTTAAACCTCTTCTTCCAATTCTTGTTTGTCAGTAAACACCTGCCTGGGGTGAACGCACTAGATTTCACCTCCATGGAGATGTTCCAATATAAATTTTGGTCACACACAAAAATCAGGTTTAGTTGTTTTAAGTGAAGCTGTTAATTTAAAATGACTACATCATTACAAGAGCTTTAGTGCCTGTTCAGAAGTGCCTTCAAGTTATTTCTGGCAAAATGCATTGAAACTAGTGGCCTTTACAACTCAGTACTCAAGGGAAACAAGACAAGCTGAGTTTCAGCTGTTTGACTTGAAGGCGGGGTCAGCCGGTGGCATTTGCTAAAGAAAAAAATTCACAAGCTCATTTTCCAAATGAGTTTAAGGTTCAGTATTTTGTTAGCAGTGCACGTGTTTGAGAGGGAACTCCTGAGTGCGGGTGGGCTAGTTTTGTCTTGGTTTAGTAAATTAGTATGTTTGCCTAACATTTTTGGCATGTGGTAATGAAAGCTGACACAGGGTTTCCCTTCAGTGAGTAACCTGGCTTCTCTTTGTGTTTAGAACTTCACATATTTGCATTGAGTCCAAGTTGATATGATTATATGGCAAAGAAATAAACATGTAAATATTAAAATATTGCTGGATACTTGAGCCTTTCAGGAAGAAAGGAATTGAACATATATGACAGAGACATTTGGACTAGCTCATAAGATTTCTTAAAGTTTTCAGGAAATTTAGAAATTTGATACTTAAAGCAGTTATCAGAATCTTCTCCATTTTAGAAGTTTCTGGGTCTTGGCTTTGTCTGGGCCTTTGGCTTAGTTAGCACTTTTGTGAAAGAAAGATCCTACCTGCTATCCTCCCAACCCTCCTTCCTTAACACCTGGGAGATGACAAGGCCTTACGTTTACTTAACTTGGATCTGGAAAACTGAAAGCACTTTATATATGTGATCCAACGAATCCCTACTCTCCCTGCAGGGAGGCAGAAGAAGATGAGGTACAGTGGGTCTTGGTGTGACAAACACTGAGTCACCAGAGTGTCACTGGCAAGATGGGGAAGCACTTTCCACCCAGGCTGGTGTCCCCAGACCAGCGTTTTCAGCACTTGTTTCCACAGTACCCCAAGGACTCTTCAAGTGTTGTAAGAGAGTACTGTAAGGTTCCCATGTCAAATTCAAGTGAATTTTAACCAAAAAACCAAAAGGACAAAAACCTTCCCATTTTGTGAAGGTTTCTTAGGATGCATTACCATAGTATGGGCTATTCTCGAGCAGTGTAGCTCAGGGAAGTTTGAGACGTCCTTCTAAATGAGGATTTATTCAACTTCTGATGGGCCAAAATCCCAGAACTAAGACATTCAGGGTGATGGGAGGGGAAATTCAGAGGACTCTTTTTCAAAAGAGATTACTGGCTAGAGTCTCAACCTTCTCCTTTAGTGATACTGTGAACATTACAGTCATCAGAATTCTTTATTAATCAGTCTTTCTGCACATCTGCAATGCGAGGACTGATACTGGCAATGATGACTCAGGTGTGAACATCTTGAACTAGCTGTGAACGATCAGAAACCAAGTTTTCTGAGCTTCTAATGGTGGTGTTCATGCTACCCCACTGTATCTGAGTGCCTTAAAGAGCAAGAATCTCTGTGACTAGCTGTGCTGGCAGTTGAATAAGGAAGGTGGCTTGTTCGCTGCTGTTTCTGGGTCACAGAGTTCCATCCATGGTCACGGAGTTCCATCAAGGTGGTGAGGCTTGAGCACTCAACTATCAGGAGGCCTGCTGGGACCCGGCTCCTGGCACACAAAGCATATCAGAAATAGTGGTGGGGATCTGGGTGGGAGAGTGCTCAAGGCTGAGCAAAAGCCAACAGGACAGGAGCGGACACTTGCCCAGAGCCCCACGTGTGCTAAGTTCCGTGCTTGGGGCTTTAAGCCATGTTGTCTTGTTGTCACCGAGAAATGACAACTCCTGGGAGCCTCACCAGAAGGGTCTAGGTAGTCAGGAGACACCTGGATGGGTTAGGGTGCTTGCATTGGCGGTTAATAGAAAAGGTGAAAGTGGCTGAAGTGGTTAAGACATCTAGAAACTCCAGAAAGGCTGAGCCAGTGGTTCAGTGCTACGTGTAAGAACTCATGCTATGTCCATCTCTGTGTGTGCAGTGTTGACTTGATCCTCAGGTTGGCTCTCCTTACGTGCACAGAAGGATTGCCAATAGCATTAGTGGTAGTGCTCCCTTATCGTGACCAGAGAGTGTGAGTCAGAGGGGGCTAGTTGCTAGTACTTCCTGCAGAAAAGCAACGAACCTCCTTTCCCAGGAAGCTTTTAGCTCGCCCATCTTGTTAGCCAGAATTGAGTCACATGGCCAGTCTTCAGCTCTAACAAGAGGAATGGAAATATGCTTAGAGGTTTAGACTAACGAGGATGGGGACAAGTTGGATTCAAATGGAAAACTTGCTTTCAGTAAGAAGAAGCAAGTCTTGAGCTATATAGAAGGGAAGCTAGATTCTGTGTTTGATATATAAATAAATGGCATTTAGAGATAGGTACATGTGCATTCATAGTTGCTCAGTCTGACTTTTGCGACCCCCTGGACTGTTGTCTGCCAGGCTCCTCTGTCCATGGGATTCTCCAGGCAAGAATACTGGAGTGGATTGCCGTTCCCTTCTCCAGGGGATCTTTCTAGCCCAGGGTTCGAACCCTCATCTCCTAAGTCTCCTGCATTGCCAGGTGGATTCTTCACCATTGAGCCACTTAAGAAAGAGATACATCCAAAAAAAAAAAAAAAAGACATTTTTTACTTTTATAGGGGAAAACAGTTATCTGAAATGTTCTCTTAAACTTCACTCTTAAGCTCAGACATATATGATAGCTTACATTGTTGTATTGTTGTGTTGATTTCTGCTTTATGATAAAGTGAATCAGCTCTACATATGTTTCCTTCTTGAACCTCCCTCCAACCCCTGCCCGCTTCCCTGGAGATCTCCAAACACTGGCTGCATCCCTCGACTGATACCCACAACTCCTATCAGATGGCCTTCTCCACATGACTCTCTCCTCCAAGTTTGTGTTTTTACCCTCACCCTTCAGGCCTAAGGATGGCAACAGGGCCCCACGTGGTTTCCCTACACCCCACCCACACCTTTGAACGTAATCCCTTTGCAAATAATTCTTAAATTACTGAATTCAGTGTGCCAGATGTTTCTTGCCTGGACCGTGACTAATATAACCGTGCTCATCGCTGGCTCTGTCCTGCCCAGAAAACAAGTCTTCAGCCTTGCCGTTTCCCAACACACTCGCGCACTCTTACCCTGGCCGTGTTGCGTCCTTTTGCTTCTTGGGGGATTTGTGAGTAATGCTTCCTTTTCTGACTTATCTGCCTGGACCTTGTCTTTTACATCTTTCAAGACTTCGTTCAAACACCACCAGTTGACCTTTGCTGACTTTCCCCTGGCAGGTTCCTTGCCTGCTCCTCTGCACCCCCACATCCTGCTACACACAGAAAGTGCTTCTCATGGCCAGAGGTGCTGTTTTCCAACTCCTCTCTGAACCCCTTGACTGCCTGAACTGTATTCTGCTTTTCTTGGTTTGCCAAGTGTCTGCTCTTATCCCTGGTGGGCTTAATAAATTTTTTGAATGAATACATTTTCTTTATGGACTGTATTATTTCTTGCACTGTTCATATAAATGAGATTATTGCAATAAAATGTAGTCAGCCCTCTGTATTTGCAAATGTGGAACCGTGGATATGGAGAGCTGACTGGACACCCCATTTCATATAATGGACTTGAACATCCTCAGAGTTTGGTATCCTCAGGGAGTCCAGGAACCGACTGTACCAACTTCATCAAGGCAAGTGTGTGCATTGTTTTCTATTCTGATGAGTAGTATTTGGTTTTACACCTCATGACAATTCTGAGAGACGGGTGGATGAGAGGCAGATTCCTCAGTCACTTGGGTTGTCAGTGGCAGAACTTGGCCAAGACTCTAGACCTCTTGACACAAGTTTGGTGCTTTTTCAGTTAGAGCACTCTGCCTCCTGAGATGCCATATTAAAAAACCACAAAGCCAGGGGCAGACTGGATGAGTGCACGCTACCCTAAGGGCCACTTCAGATGGAAGGCAACTCAAGTGCCATAGAGATAACTCCAAGTGATTATAAACACATGTTAGAAAGGCTGTTTAGAGACAGCTTGTTGTCAGAAGGGTTCTAACGAACAGAACTGGTCACATTACCGGAACCCAGCCTCTGTTGCCCAAGAATTACGTCTGATGTAAGCTCCAGGGACCATCAGCAAAACATCACAGTGGGATTGCAGTTAGGATATGAACATCGCAAAGACGTATTCTGTAGCCCTGGGGAAGGGGTGGATTGTTTCTGTAATTCAAACCATACCCCATAAGAAAGTAATTTATAGGCAGCAGCACACAAATAAAGACAAATTTGAGAGCATTTGAGAAATTTCTGTTATGTCAATAGAAGGCTTAAATGTTCTTCCTTCTGTCTGCCTTTGGAGAAGGAGCATCATGTTAAAAGCACTGCTAATAATGTAGCTCACTTGTAAGGAACATTCACAGAGATGCAGAGAATTTCAGGAGGAAAAGGAACCTTAAAGGTCATCCAGTGGGGGGCTTTGGACCTTGAGATTTTTTTCCAACAGGAAGGAAAACATGAACTCTGAGTACTCCAATTGGTTGAGGGTCAGGACAGATTAAATTTTAGATCCCATGGGATCTCTGCAACCTCAAGAGTGTCAGAGCATGAATGTGATCCCTGTGGGTTCCTGTCATAACCTCATAATCATGATGAACCTTCCATTAACTGAAACACCCATAAGTGGCTTAGATCTTTCTCCTTATCTTTCACTGAAGACAAACAAGTGAGTTAACAGAACATAAAGGAAATAAACAATATAAATTTCTATGCGTCCATCTTTATCTTTTAAACCTGCTATATTGGTGCTCTTAATCTTAAAATGTTCATATCTTTTAACCCAATGATTTCCTTTTTGGGCAAAATTTATCTTAGGGATATAATAAGAGTTATAGATAAAGATCTGGAAAGAAACCAAACTAACGATAAGGAAAGCATTAGTTAAATCCAATTAATAGAATTCTGTGTCATTATTTAGATCACACGTTTGGAAAAAACTTTAATGATGTGAAGGTGTTTATGGTATAAATCACAAGAGCAACATATAGAACTGTAGCTATGGTATAATTTGTCTGATGTTTTGAAAACCTTTTTCTCTTTGCCTAGATACATATAGCTATAAATAGTAAAAAAATACCAGAAGGAAAACCATCAAAATATTAATTATGGTTATTTCTGGGTGGTGGGATTGTGGGTGTATTTTATTTTATCCTTTGTAGTTAGCTCTTTTTCCAAACTTTGTGAGTATAAATCTGAAAACAACTTTGTAAGCCGTATTGAAAACCCTTTGCTGGCTTCTCCCTATTTTCAAGGCAAAATCCAGACTCTTCAGCGTGGCCAGTGGGGCTCCTTATGACCTGGCTACCCACCCTCCTGGCTCACGTCTCCCCACTCCTCTCTGTGTCTGTGTCTTGGAGAGCCTTGAGAAGGAGCCCTCCGGTGGTCCCTTCCCTTGCTCCCGAAGTTCAGGCCTCTCCTCTGGTCCCTGCTGCCTCTTGTTTGTGTCTCTCTGCACGCATCCCATCGCACTGTAACAGAACACGGCTCTCGTCCTCTCTACCTGACCTGAATCCCCCTGCAGGTAGCAGGGAGAGTCCTCTTCCTCTGCGTGCACAGCACCTGTCACAGCATCTGGTGCCTAGTTGTGCTGAATGAAAGCACATGAAAGGGAAACGGAGGGCAGAGAGAACAGGTGGAGAAACTGAACGAGTCCCTTATTGACAGAAGGAAACAGCGCGGTCCTTCTATACCCTTCCAGCTGAAGCTGCATTTCCCGCTGAGCCTTCCTGTGCATCTACCAGTGAACGAAGTTCTGACTTCGAGGTCCCTGTAGCTCCTTCCAGGGGAACCTTGGCAAATGCCAGTTCTGCCCCCCTTTTTTTTCTTCCTGTCTTATATTTGCAAGACTAACCCTTCTTTCTTCCCTCCTTCCTCAGCCCTACTTCCTTCTTCATTTTTCCATTCATTTCTCTCCAGGCTATTCCACATTTATCCCATATTTCAGGAAAAAAAAAATGACTATTTTCTCTTATTATGGGCCCATCTCGGTGCCTCTGGGAATTAGAACTGAGTTATGTGGGGACTCTCTCTCATTTTATCTCCCATCTTTCACAGGTAGCAAGGCAAGTGCCATGAGTCCCAGTGCATAATTAGGGACAGAGCCATTAATGCCAGGACTAGACGCCTGACTTCAGGGTCTGCACTTAACACCGGTCCATGCTGAGGGCATCCCTTACTTGGGAGATTTTCTCTATTAATACATTTGTTCCTCTTAGAGTTAAAAAAGTTAAAAAAGTAAAAAATATGACCACAGCATTGGTAGCCACGTGTGCACATGTGTGTGTGCATAGAAGTGCATGTGTGTATGTGTGAGAGAGAAAGACTTCAAACCTGCAGAGACCTAGTGCTGCTTGTTGTAGGTGTGACATAGGAATGTTTATTCTGCACTCCTCTTGTTTCCAGGGGAATGTGCTTCCAGTGAGTAAACCCTCGGGCCTCTCTCCATCCTCTCCTTCACCTCCTTGGAGGGAGAGGAAAATGATTAGTCTGGGAGAATCAATTGAAGATGTGTGTCTCACTGTCTCCTCCCTCTGTCTGGGAATTGACTGGAGAAAGTGAACATTTTCTGTTCCTTTAAGTCTCAAGTTTTAAGGGGCAGCTCCCCATGTGGCCAGGTTTCCTGTCTTCCAGCATTGCCTGATTCTGGCTAGGGGATTTCATTTCAGTGGTACAGTATTAACAAGTCCACAGACCTAAAGTCATGGTCTCTAATCAAGACTTTCTCAATTTGAAAAAAGAAAAAAAGATGCCATTTTTACCTCTGTCTTATACTTATGCCTCTTAACTGATCCACAACTTGGTCAGGAAAGAAGGGTCCTGTTTATACAATTCCCTAAAACCTCAGCATCAGAGAGAACTCCTCTGCTTGGCTTTCAACAACTTCTTGGTGGGGATATAGGTCTTCTCTTAATGGGCAGCCAGGAATTTGCGGCAGAGATTTGGAACAGAAACACAGAGGCCAGCTGGCTGAGTTCATCCCATCTGCAGTCTGAGTGACTCAGGGAAGGTCTAACTCATTTGGAGCTTATGAAGAGGAAGGAGGGGGCTTCCCAATAAGTCACCCTCCTCTAAGTGACAAAGTAGTCATAGAACAAACAGGTTTCCTGCTAGGGCTCCTTCCTGTTTCCCCAGACTTCCAAGATTAAGTAATTATGTGATCAAAGGGACTCACTTATTGTAATAATTCCTTTCTGAATACTGAGGTCCCGTTCATATCTGATCACCCCAGTCAAAAGTAATCTCTCTCCTCCAGACTTCTACACTCATTGCCTAGAACTTACACTCAGGGGACTCATTATTCCTGACTGTTTTTATTACTTGCTTAGTAATAAAGTAATCACTTACTTGTCTGTTGTGGTAGATGTTCTCGTTCTCTGTGCATTTTATCTCAAATCCCAAGGTTTTAAAAGTTTGTTAAGTATAAAGACCACGTCTTATACCTCCTTGTATTTTTCCCTACCTGCCAAGAGTCTCCTTAGGATTTATTTGTATTTGTTAGTGTGGAAATAAATGAAGACCACCCAAACAAGAACGAGCAAAGGTGTTTATTTAGAACTTGATCTAGCAAGGGGATTAGCCACCATCACTTATGTTTTGGCAGAGACTCAAAGGCAAGTGAAAGAATGGGAAAGATTTATAGTGGAAAAAAGAAAAGGCTTCATGCGCGTCTTAATTGTAGACTGTTGGCTCGGGGAACCTGGAGGCAGGTACCTAGAAGCAAGGCGTCCTGTGGAATCAGTTAGGGGTGTGTATTTGATTTTCTTAGGTCCTACGTTGGAAGGGTGTGGACAAAAATAAGAAAAGCTGCCAGTTATTAAGCTCTAGTCATTTTGGATTGTTACTGCTGATAGGAGTCTGACCTTCTATAAGCCTAACACAGGAGGCTGACTTCCTGGACTGGTTACTGTAGAAAATGGGTTGTTTTCCTGGGCTGGTTACTGCAGCGTGTAGGTCAGAACTCTACTTTTTATGCATGATGTGGCCATTGTTCATTTGTATGTTCTGTCTCTCATTAGGCATCAATACATGTGGTTGATTAACTGATAGCTCTATGGTTTGAAACATCTCCTTTGATTTGATATCCTTTCTCTTTCCTCTTGCAGCTTGCTAAACAGTTTATTCAAGAAATATTTTTCATTTAATTTTTGTAACAAAACCTTAAAAATATCACAGGAAGAAGGAAACATCACATTTTTGCTCCCTTTCTCATTTATCTTCTAGGAGTCTAAAACACTGAGGAAGAAAAATGGGGGTTATGGTCTTCAGTGGTTCAGACTAGAAATTCCTATAGTTCAAAGTCCTTCATTTTCTAATGAAGAGATGAAGGCCTACAGACTTGCCCAAGGTCTTTACGATAAGTTAAGATTACAGAAGAAGTCACCACTGAAAACAAGGTAGACAGTCTATCTCCAGCTGTGATCCACTGAGGGTGCAACATGTTGGCATTAGAGGGTGGAAGACCAGTAAAGGTTTTTAAAAATTGGAAAAGAGCCAAGTTCCTGAAAGTGGAGGCCTTTGGAAGGATATTGTTTAGAAGCCATGGAGCAGAAAAACATGGGGAGTAAGTCTTATGGGTTTCACCACAGTGTGCAGTGTGCTGTTCTAGTTTTCTATGACTGCCATGAAAATTAGGAAGTCAAGAGATACCTGGAATAACAGGAAAGGTTGGCCTTGGAGTACAAAATGAAGCAGGGCAAAGGCTAACAGAGTTTTGCCAAGAGAATTCACTGGTCATAGCAAACACCCTCTTCCAACGCCACAAGAGACGACTCTACACATGGATATCACCAGATGTTCAACACCAAAATCATATTGTTGTATTCTTTGCAGTCAAAGATGGAGAAGCTCTATACAGTCAGTGAAAAGAAGACCAGCAGCTGACTGTGGATCAGATCATGAACTTCTTATTGCAAATTCAGACTTAAATTGAAGAAAGTATGGAAAACCACTTGACCATTCAGGTATAACCTAAATCAAATCCCTTGTGATTATACAATGGAAGTGACAAATAGATTCAAGGGATTAGATCTGATAGAGTGCCTGCAGAACTATGGATGGAGGTTCATAACATTGTACAAGAGGAGGTAATCAAAACTATCCCCAAAAAGAAGAAATGAAAAAAGGCAAATGGTTGTCTGAGGAGGCCTTACAAATAGCTGAGAAAAGAAGTGAAGTGAAAGGCAAAGGAGAAAAGGAAAGATAAATCCATCTGAATGCAGAGTTCCAAAGAATAGCAAGGCGAGATAAGAAAGCCTTCCTCAGTGATCAGTGCAAAGAAATAGAGGAAAGCAATAGAATGGGAAAGACTAGAGATCTCTTCAAGAAAATTAGAGATACCAAGGGAACATTTTATTCAAAGATGGGCACAATAAAGTACAGAAATGGTATGGACCTAACAGAAGCAGAAGATATTAAGAAGAGGTGACAAGAATACACAGAACTATACGAAAAAGATCTTAATGACCCAGATAACCACAATGGTGTGATCACTCACCTAGACCCAGACATCCTGGAGCATGATGTCAAGTGGATTTTAGAAAGCATCACTATGAACAAAGCTAGTGGAGGTGATGGAATTCCAGTTGAGCTATTTAAAATCCTAAAAAATGATGCTATGAAAGTGCTGCACTCAGTATGCCAGCAAATTTGGAAAACTCAGAAGTGGCCACAGAACTGGAAAAGGTCAGTTTTCATTCCAATCCCATTGCCTTCCTTTGGAAGTCAATGCCAAAGAATGTTCAAACTACTGGACAATTGCACTCATCTCACACACTAGCAAAGTAATGCTCAAAATTCTCCAAGGTAGGCTTCAACAGTATGTGAACTGAGAACTTTCAGATGTTCAAGCTGAATTTAGAAAAGGCAGAGGAACTGGAGATCAAATTGTCAATATCTACTGGATCATAGAAAAATCAAGAGAATTCCAGAAAAACATCTACTTCTGCTTTATTGACTATGCTAAAGCCTTTGACTGTGTGGATCACAACAAACTGTGGGAAATTCTTTAAGAGATTGGAATACCAGACCACCTGACCGGCCTCCTGAGAAATCTGTACACAGGTCACGAAGCAATAGTTAGAACTGGATGTGGGAAAATAGACTGGTTCCAAATTGGGAAAGGAGTACATCAAGGCTGTATATTGCTTATTTAACTTATATGCAGAGTACATCATGAGAAATGCTGGGCTGGATGAAGCACAAGCTGGAATCAAGATTGCTGGGAGAAATATCAATAACCTTAGATAGGCAGATGAGACCACCCTTATGGCAGAAAGCAAAGAGGAACTAACGAGCCTCTTGATGAAAGTGAAAGAGGAGAGTGAAAAAACTGGCTTCAACATTCAGAAAACTCAACATTCAGAAAAAACTCAACATTCAGAAAACTAAGATCATGGCATCCGGTCCCATCACTTCATGGCAAATAGATGGGGAAACAATGAAAACAGTGACAGACATTATTTTCTTCGGCTCCAAAATCACTGTAGATGATGACTGCAGTCATGAAATTAAAAGATGCTTGTTCCTTGAAAGAAAAGCTATGACCAACCTAGACAGCACGTTAAAAGGTAGAGACGTTACTTTACTGACAAAGGTCTGTATAGTCAAAGCTAATGCCATGTTTTTTCCAGTGGTCATGTATGGATGTGAGAGTTGGACTGTAAAGAAAGCTGAGGGCCAAAGAATTGATGCTTTTGAACTGTGGTGTTGGAGAAGACTCTTGAGAGTCCCTTGGACTGCAAGGAGATCCAACCAGTCCATCCTAAAGGAAATCAGTCCTGAATATTCATTGGAAGGACTGATGTTGAAGCTGAAGCTCTAATACTTTGGTCACTTGAGGCAAAAAGCCCACTCGTTGGAAAAGACCCTGATGCTGGGAAATATTGAAGGCAAGAGGAGAAGGGGACAACAGAGGATGAGACGGTTGAATGGCATCACCGACTCAATGGATACAAGTTTGAGCTCCCGGAGTTGGTGATGGACAGGGAAGCCTGGCATGCTGCAGCCCATGGGGTCCCAAAGAGTTGGACACGACTGAACGACTGAACTGAACTCATTGCTGCCATGTAACAGAGTACAACGAAACATATGCCTTAAATAACTGAAAGTGATTTCCTCACAGTTCTGGGGGGTGGAGGTCTGAAATCAAGGTGTTGGCAGACACCTGAGCCCGGTGGGAGAGAATCCTTCCTTGCCTCCCCTAGCTTTTGGTATCTGCTGGCAATTCTTGGAATTCCTTGGCTCTGCTTCTATCATCTCATGACATTCTCTATGTATATCTCTATTTCTGTGGTCAGATTTATCCTTTTAAGGACCCCAGCCATATTGGATTAAGGACCCACCCTACTGAAATGTGACCTCATGTTAACTAATTAAATCTGCAATGATCTTTTTGCCAAATAAGGTCCCATTCAGAGATATTGAGGGCTAGGACTTCAACACTTCTTTTTGGGAGACACAAATCAACTCACAACTCACGCCATCACAAGAGCTACATCTTTCCTGTGGAACTCCATAGTCATGAGCTGGTGGTCTTCTCTTCTCTTCCGGGCCACTGCCAGCACATGGCTCATGACTAAACAGTGCTGCTCCAGGAGCCTCGGTGACTGGCAGTGCTGCAGGAGGCAGTGGTGAATAAGAAGGTGTCATTTAAGTAAAGCCACCCAATTTCTTTGTAAATACGTGTCACAGGGTATTTAGAACCATCATACCCAACCCACGGCTGCACGTTGGTGGAACTATTAAGTAAGTCACACACACATCTTTTTTTGGGAACCTCTTATTCATAGTTCCTCCCCCCGTCCAAGCCTTGTTTCCCCGAGGGAGTGTGCTTACCCCGCTGCGTTTCATCATCTAGCCTTGCCTGTTTCTAAAGTTCGAGCTGTCCTAAAGTTCTTTGCCTCGACGCTGTCACTGCTGTGAGTCATCTCCTGCCACTTTTCTCTTTTTTCACTCTTTCAGGAAGTAATGTTTTCACTCAGGTAACAGAGTCATAGGAAGAGTGTTCTGCCTGTTTGATGATTCATTCCTCTGCTCTTTGCTGTTTCTAAATGTAATGGGGGAAAAACCCTTTTGTTCTGGGCTTTGGTGAATGGGCATGGTCAATGAGGGTGAGAAAATGCAGTCATAAAACACTTTCACCTTAGAGCGGAAGTAATCTCACTTATTTGTCTTCCTGACTCTTTTGAGAGGTGGTATTGTGATTCTCACGGCCCCTGGAATCCACGAGATGGACTCTCCTGCCTTCAAACAACATGCCCATCTGTTTTACTTCCTTCATGTTTTGTTGTGAGTAAATCATGGCAAGAGTGATGCCATATGCCTACTCAACTCACTTTATTTGTGGATCCAGACCACAGGCTCAGAGTCTGAGTTGAGATAGAGCTGAACTTACTCAGTTGAGCGCCTCAAAGGGTCATAGGGGTTAAATCACATCCTCCTACAAGTTCTAACCTCCAGTACCCAAGAGTGTATTTGGAGATTGAGTCTTTAAAGAAATAATGGGGTTAAAATTAAGTCATTAAGACGGACCCTAATCCAATATGACTGGTGTCCTTATAAGAAGATGAGCTTAGGGCCAGAAACATAAAGAGAGAAAACCATGTAAAGATACAGAAGATGGCTGATTACAAGCCAAGGAGAGAGGCCTCAGGAGAAGTCAGCCCTACCAACACCTTGATCTTGGACTTCTAGTCTCCAGAGCTATGAGGCAATACATTTCCGTTAAGTTGCTCAGTTTGTAGTACTTTGTTACAGCAGCCCCAGCAGACTGATACAAAGGGGGACAGGTTACAGACATGTAAAGTGAGCCTTGATAGGTACTGTGTGCCCCCGTACCCCCACCCCCAGCCCAGGCTCCGCGGATCCTAACTGCTGGTCCAGCCCTCAGCACACTTCATGATGAGGTGTTGTGTTTGTTATGAAAAATATCACAGTAGGTTACTTCTTTTATGAATTCGGTTCAGCTGGCATCTCAGCGGTGGTGTCAATTCTTTTGCCATCTTCTGCAGTACTGAGGGAAATTTTCTCTAAGCTAATTTTTTTTAGCTGCAAAGATGACAAATGCTATCAACGATATCCAACCAAAGTATATTTTCATCCCTTTTCTTCCCGTCAAGATAAGCCAAAAGTATTTGTTGCCAGAAATGGAAAACAGCTTGCTCATCAGCCAGATGATCGCAGTGTTCAGAAGTTCCTCTCATTTGCCGTGTGTGTGAAAAGTTAAGAATTGAAAACAGACAGGCTTACTCTGCTTAAACTGTG
Source organism: Bison bison bison (assembly GCF_000754665.1). Classification (NCBI taxonomy): domain Eukaryota; kingdom Metazoa; phylum Chordata; class Mammalia; order Artiodactyla; family Bovidae; genus Bison; species Bison bison. Next base: position 1,671,504 of record NW_011494846.1, on the reverse strand, counting down.
GGCTCTGTGAAGCAAGAAAAAGAGATTGGAGATTGGAAGAAGAGTTGTAGAGACGGTTTGGAAGGCAAAGTGAGTAAGGGCTTTGCAGATGGCTCTGAGGTGAGACACCCTCAGTTGGTTTATTAATAACAGTGGATATAGCTCTTCATCAGTGAGATGAAAGGTGAGCCTCCAGTCACCAAGCCCTGTAGGCTACCTTTGTGTTCTAGAACAAATCCCAATGTCCTACAAAACAGGGCTTTTAGGAACTTCTACTGTGTTACATATAACAAAAATTTCTAGGCAATTCAGTTAGCCCTTTCCCTGATTACCTTGATGGAAATATCTCCCGGATTTCTTAGGAGAAGTCAGAGGCACATGGTGGGCTTGAGGCTTCATGAGAAACACTGAGCCTTCAGGTGATAGGCTTGAATTATTTCACCATGTTTCCACTCATGAGGAAATCGGGGATGCTTGTTGAATTTCTGTGAGATTGAGTTAAATTACCCAGTTACCGCCCCATCATTATGTTATAAGGCTGGATGTTCACTGAGTGATTTCTGGTTATTTTTATTAGTCTCTCTTTGCAAATACTTAAGGGACTTTCTGACAATGGAGAGAAGCTTTGAAGGTCTAGAAATGCAAGCTTACAGGAGTCAAATGATTAACCCAAGCTTGACCAAAAAAAAAAAAATTCTGAGGAACACTCAGGGTTCACACTCAAGGCTGTAATTACCATTGCAAAGGTTTCTGGAAGCTCTTATAATCACATTACACTTTATGTCATTAGAAATAAAGTTGCCTTTCAACACTTAGATTTCCTCCTGTACGTGATTCTCGAGGTCTTAAAAGTTAACTGGAACTCAAGGATTTGGCTACCTGAGAGAGGGGGACAAATAAAAACCCCAGACACCTGCCCTGGTTCTTCTGTTTTAAGGTCAGCTCACAGAAGGGCAAAATAAGTAAGTTCTCATGGAAAGACAGTGCTGCATTGAGTGCTGCTTCCTATGGGTCCATTCCTGACAGCCAGCTTGTTTTAAGGGTGGGTGTTCTTAGCAACAGGGAATTCTGGCTGCTGGAGGCAAGAGAATAAAACGGAGAGGTGTGGGGAGGGTGGG
>NW_011494846.1:1653629-1670307 GCF_000754665.1 Bison bison bison | reverse complement strand
CAGATGCACAGAACGTGCGGCTTTCAGTCAGTCCACTTTCTCCCTCCTGTTTGAGTCAGCCTGGTCCCACCCCGACCCACCGCTGGCCTTTCCCTGGGTTCTGGGTCCCCAGCTGACTGAGGCCCCTATGCTTGCTCAGATGAAAGGACAAATCAGAAGGCACCTATCACAAGTCTGTGAGCAGAGAAACAAAGGCCCCTGCTGCCGCGGACACCCTCCCACTAACTTGGGTCTTAATGGTAGGTTTAATTTCCTCACGCTGGCTGAAAGGAGGGGAAAAAACTCAGCGGAAAGAGCCAGGGTGTGGGCAGTGGCGGCGGTGGGGAAGCGACAGCTGTCGTATTCATGGTTAATCAGGTGTGTCTGTCTTTGTGTCGCATCTGTCTGCTACTGTTGCCGGGCCACATGTGAAAGGGAGCCGAGGGGAAGGGGCCATTCATGTTCAAAGGCGGCAGCACTGACCTCTGCTTCGTTCTCCTCGGGGTAGGAGAGCTTGTCTATTTAACTTTCCCCATTATAGGAAGCTGTAATTCTGCTCTATTAGCCCACCCTCACCATTTTGGCCTGACAGACGCAAGCTGCATCCAGAATGCCATAAATCTGCGGGGAGAAGGAGCCTCTTCTCCCCTCCCATGCTTGTCCTTCGGGATTCGGTTTGATTTGTCAAACAAGACAAAACCAGAAAGAGAGAAACAGGGGAGCCGAGGGCGTCTCGGGTCCCCTTCCGCTTCAGACTGACCCAGATGCTAAATGCGCCTTTCCCCTGATGAGCTTTGGGGGGCTTCCCTGCCCCACAACAAGAACACCCGTCTGTCTCACGAGTCCCACAGACGCATGGTGTTCTTGTCAGACTTCAGTCATCCCCCTGGCACCAAACCCTCCCCTGCTTTCCTCCACCCCCTTCCTTCCTCTCTGCCCAGGCACAGAGGGGCAAGGGCAGAGCCTGGGGGCGTCTCCCAGCTTCTCCTGGAGTCAGGTCTGCTTGTTAGATGACAGTCCGGCCGTGCCGGACAGGACTCTGCTCTCCAGCACCTGGAGAAACAGTGGAAAGAGAAACAACCCCGCCACTTCCCAGTGCACGAGAATGTACTAAGACTTAGCAGCTTAGAGTCTGGAAGACTCCAACTGGAGACTCAAACTGACCCCTTCTTACCAGTGGTTCTGGGGGCTCCGTCTTACCCTTTCAGGGTCCTCTGCATCCAGCCTGTCTTCTTCTTTGGGGCCAGCCCTTGTGTTTCTTGGAGTAAATGGTAGTCATCAGCATTTTCAAAATCAAGGAACTCTCACTCAAGCTGACTTTCCTTGAGAATCAGCCATCATGGACTTACCATATTGTTCAGGAGAGCCTGACACTTGCAGATCTATTTTGGTTTAAGCCACTTCTCAATATAGGTACTACCAGTTAACAACAGCAAAATGTTAATTTTTCTTGTGGGAAGGCTGGAGTCAGACTCTACTGTTACTGCACTTTGTGTGTGTGTGTATATACATGTGTGTATGTATGTAACTTTTTCTTCATCAGAATTGTTACCTTCCCAAGGTGTGGATTGTCATCAGCACAGCCAACTTCCCTCTATGAGCCTGTTTGGATTGCTGTGGCTGTTCTATTAATCTGCAACTTTGGGATCAGGAAGGTTTTGTTTCCCTAATGCTGAAAGAGTTTGGAAAACCATTCTACTGCCTCAGGCCCTGCTTCTTCCCTCTGATACGCCTGGGATCTCCAGATTTCAGTGAAATCAGTAGGCAAATATGTAGCTCTTAATAGAAGCCTAGTGCTCTGCTAGGCTCTTGTGAGGCCTTCAAGGACATTTCATCTTGCCAGAGACCAAGGATCATGTGAATAAAACAAGCAGTAACAAAGTAGGGCTGAAATTTTGTTAAAAACTTTAAAGAAACAAAGAAAATACTTACACAAAGAAGAATGCACAGTCCTAAGGATACAGCTTGATGAGGTATTGCAGATGGAACACACTTGTGTGTTTCCAGATCAAGAAACAGTATATCATTGCAGTTTCTTAAAGTCCTACCCATGTGGGGACCTCGTTACATCTGAAAATATTCTTCTACAACACAGTTTGGGGCTGAGATTGCGTTCATTACCTGGTTATACAAGTTCAGTGATGGAAAGGTTCCCATCGGCTGGAAGGGATTTGGGTCATGGCAGGATCTGAGTGTGAGCTGGGTTGGCCTTCTGAGGTTGGGCTTTACAGAGCTGGACTTATGGAACTCATGGCTCCAGGGGAGGATATAGAAGATTCTGGCCTCTTTTTTTTTTTTTAAACAAAACAAAACACTATGGCAAAATATACATATTATAATATTTACCATCTTAACCACTTTTCAAAATTAAAATTTTTATTATTTATTTATTATTTTTGGCTGCCCTGGGTCTTCATCACTGCGCAGGGGCTCTCTCTAGGCGTGGCAAGTGGGGCTACCCTCTGTTGCAGCGCATGCGCTTCTCATTGTGGTGGCTTCTCTCGTTGCGGAGCTCAGGCTCTAGGCTCATGGGCTTCAGTAGTAGTGGCACACAAGCTAGCTGCTCTGTGGCTGTGCAGTCTTCCCAGACCAGGGATTGAACTGGTGTACCCTGCATCGCAAGGTGGATTTTTAACCACTGGACCATCAGGGAAGTCCCATCTTAGTCATTTTTAAGTGTAACACTACGGCTCAGTAGTGTTAAATACATTCAGATAGTTTTGTAACGTCTCCAGAACTCTTTTCATCTTGCAAACTGAAGCTCTATATCCATTAAACAATAACCCTACTCCACAACCACCATTCTGTTTTCTGTCCCTATGAGCTGACTGCTCTAGGTACCTCATACAAGTAGTCATACAGTATTCGTCATCTTGTGACTGGTTTATTTCCACTCGGCATTGTGTCCTTACGGTTCAGCCACGCAGCAGGTGTCAGAGTGTCCTACCTTTTTCAGGCTGAATAATATCCATTGTATGTATAAACCACGTTGTGATTATCCAAACATCTGTCAATGGACACTTGAGTTCTACCTTTTGTCTATAGTAAGAATGCTGCTATGAGCGTGAGTATACAAATATCATTTCAAGATCTGTTTTCAGTCATTTGGGGTATATACTCAAAAATAGAATTGTTACATCAACTGGTAGTATTGTTTTTATTTTCTGAGGAACCGCCGTTCAGTTTTTGATAGCAGTATCTCCATTCTGACATCAATTTAACCTGAACTGTTTCCTCCTCAGCAGCGTCCTGGGTGACCCCCGGGGAAGAGGAGATGGATCGAGGTGGTGGCTGTTGTTAGGATGGTGCTCTGGATTCTCTAGGTGCCTGTCTTCGGGGCTTTAGAGCTGATAAGGCAGCAGAAGCTGGAGCCGTGGTTGTTCACAGTGGACACTGGAGACTGTGGTAAAGACAGCAGGAGTAGCTTATTTTGCACAAAGATGAATGAGTTTGCATTATTTGTAGGAGAATGGAGGGCAAAGGGGTCCTTGGTTACTAGGTATTATTCAGAGGTGTAACACCTGTTCAGCGTATCACCTACAAATTTTCCATGGGGCTTTAGTTAAAAGTGTTGGGGGTATTTGTAGAACAGACAGTGAAGAAGACAGAGGGAAGGAGAAGCCGCTGACACAGTTGTGGAGGCCACACACTGCTTTCCAGTAGCATCTGCGCAGAAAGAGGTGCTGCCTGCCTAGAAAGGTGGTCCTCAGAAACATGGGTGCTGCTGGCCCCGACTGCCAGAAAACCCTCATGTTGAATATTCAGGGGCTTCTTCAAGTGATTTTAAGTGCTTCTGTTTCCTAACTCCTGTTGCTCTCTTGCAGGGGCCAGCCTACCATTAACGTGCATTTGAAGTGGGCATTGTGTGGGTCACGTGGGTGGGGACCTTCAGGACTGTAGATATGGGGACTCATTATTATCCCTGAAAGAACAGAAATAAGGGATTTGCTATTTCTAAATCCCTTTGCTTTGGCCCTCTCCCATTTTATCATGGAAAAAACCCTCAGTCATGGTAGTAATAAATGCTGTTTCCTTTTCTCCCAGGACATTCTGTATACTTGAAGCACACACTTATCTGCCTAGACACACATATAAACACTTGAGGTGGCACAATTTAGTTTCTGCTACTTAGAGCCCAAACATTACCATCTAATACAGACATACAGATAATATATTATGCAACTCTTTACCATTATAAATTGCTTCAACATGCTATTGAATCTCATCAAAATTATTAAGTTGGTATTATTTTCATTTAGCAGAAAAGAGGCTGAAGAGATTGACACTTGTTCAAATTTACACTATGTGTTGGAAGTGGAATAGGATAAGAATCCAGGTCACTGAAGTAAACTCTAGGTCCACCAGTCTTTCTCCTCCACCACAGGATCTGTAGTGATCATTTGCAGTCAGAGATCACCTTGCAGAAAGATTCAAAGAAGCTACCGATTCACCAGTGACTCAAAGGTAAAGAATCCACTTGCAATGTAGGAGATGTGGGTTCCATCGCTGGGTAGGGAAGAGCCCCTGGAGCAGGGCATGGCAGCCCATTCCAGCATTCTTGCCTGGAGAATCCCATGGACAGAGGAACCTGGTGGGCTACAGTCCATGGAGTTGCAAAGAGTTGGACATGACTTAAGCGACTGAGCATACACCAATTCACTATCTTCATAAAACTTAACTAATGTTGATCTTTCCATGGTGTCAATTTAGAAATGTCTTTATCTTATACTTGGCCATGCACTGAACTCCTTTAAATATAGATAAAATAAAATAAGAATTGAGGTTATTGCAATAGGCATAACTCCAATTGAATCTTAGGGAAGATAGCTGGTAGTGTGGAAAATATTTTTAGTATTCATGATATGTGTACAGCAGCTTATTTCTAACGTTGTTTTGATAATGTACATGTCTTAAATTTCTACTATAGGGATTTATAGGAAATAAAATGAAATAATCTTGCTCAAATGGGTTTTAGGTCAGATTGCAAAGATGTCTTGATCTACCTGTTTGATATAGAATAATAACTATTTTTTCCTGCTGAGTTTATAGTATGTTAGTTAATTAAGAACCATTTACCTAGAGATATGTTCTCTTCCTTATCAGGTACATACTGCAAACATGACCATAGATATTATGTAGCAATGGGAAATGCTTCTGCGGTTTTGGAGGTGATTCTTTTAATTTTATCTCACAGCAGTTGTACAGGGAATTGTTGATGCTCATGTTTTATTTCCTTTTGTTATAAAATCTTCACAGTTTGCAAAAATAAAAGTTACGAGCTGTGTGTCCTTTACTTCCTACTCCCTGTGAGAAAGGTTAAGATAGAGAAAGAACATTCAGTGATGGCCATTGTTGGTGGAGAAGATGATACTGGGAACTGGTAGATAAGAATGGGGAGGAAAAAAAATATTTCTCCTGATTCAGCTTAATGAGAAACAGGAATATAATAGTAGCATAGAAAAGATAAAATTTATTACTGTCTTGTTGAAAAGATGTTCAGAGTTGGCAGTCCATAGCTGGTACAGTTCTTCTATGAGAATTTCAAATATTCAGTTTTCTTCTAGTTTTTAGCCTGCCATTTTCAGAATGCAGCTTTTGTCTTTATGGTTCAAGATGGCTGCTAGGACTCCAGCCATCATATCTGTCTTCCTTTTAAAGAAGAGGAACTTTCCAGAAATTCCACACAATTCTTCTGCTCATATCTTATGGTCTACAACTTAATTGTGTGGCCAACTTAGCTACAGGATAGGCTGGGGAATATAGTATTTTTTTGTGGATGGCAATTAGCTAGAGTGAAAATTGAGAGTCTAGTATTTAAAAGGGAAGAAATGGATATTAGAAGAAAACTGCATTCTTTGACATAGGTTATTCATTTTGTTTCCCAAATACCCATGCAGACCTGTCTTCCACCTTCTTGCTACCTGGATTGCAGGTGTAGCAGTGGAACTTCAGAGCCATCTTGGACCCAGATGTAAACTTGGGAATGAAAGCCACACACTGCTGAACAGTAAGTAGGTGAGACTCAAGGCACATGAGTCCCTGGCAAGGTGGAGCTGTAGCTAGACCAGCCCTAGACTTCTGTGTAAGAGAGAAATACACATTTGTTTTGATTAAGCCATTTTTGTTAGGATTTTGATAGTTGCATCTGAGCTTATTCTTAACTGATGTAAGTATAATATAAACTTATACAATAGCTTTTGTTTTAAGATTGTATCTTATTTTCCCTGTCAGTGCAGGTGGACTGACCATCTATCCACGATCCTGGCCCATTCTGTGCTGAATACCAGATATATAAAGGTCACTAAGATGTAGGTCTTACCTGTAGGAGCTCGCATGGCAGTGAGGGGCAAACAAACCAATGTGGTGAAAGCGCTTCAGTTGCTTCAGTGGAAAGAAATTTGTGTTCAGTAGAGTGGAGCCCAGGGATATTTGTAATATTCTCTGCTGCCATCTTTAGACTGAACAAAACCCCAAGCTCCTTATAAGTAAATTTGGGGTGTTGACTATACCATATTTTTCTTTATCATTAACATTATCATCATGTTAATCACCTATAATTATTTCTTGAACATAGAAAATTTGTTTGTTTTTTGTTTGTTTGTTTTGCTTATATTGGGAGGATGATGTTATCAGATTAAACAGTAATTTTCCCTTGAGAAGTTTTCAGGATAATTGGAGCAGACTATTTTTACTTAAAACCAAAGATAGATTGGCTACATATAACCTGCTCAAGTAGTGAGCATTTTAGGTGAGAAGAAATGTACTTTTCCTTTTAGGTTTGAGAGTAAAGCTGAATCCCTATTTTCTTGCTATTATTGGCATTACAATGAATCACCACAGTACTTATGTGTTCCGAAGAGTTCTTAGTTGATTTCTCACTGCAACTTCTATTTTACAGATGAGAAAATTGAAGTTCATTAGCATCTAGGCAAGTCCTGACGAGGGTCGTGCCACTGGTAAACAGTGGAATCAGGATTTGAATTTAGGTCTGGACTCTTTGTATTCTGTCTGTGTGTCGGTTACAACCTTACTGTGGAGACTCAGCCGTGAAAGCAGAAGGAGGTGGAAGGTTAGCGGAAGCTGGAGAGGAAAAAAGGTGAAGATCTTTTGAAGTTTTCCTGCTCAGCCAGGAAAACATGGCTGCAGTTATCAGGTAATTGAAGTGTCAGCGTGATGCTGTCAGGAGGGCTGGATGAATTTGTTCCCATTGGCCTGTACGTGGTGGCTAAGTGAGCGGCACAATCGCAGTTTTCAGGTGAAGAAACTCTCCGGCTGTCAAGGGAGTTCCTCTTTAGAAGCAACTCTATGAACATGCAAAATCAATGTCATTGAAGTCTTGCTTATGGTACTGCCTCCGATATCGTTTGATACTCACATAAAAGAGGTATTTGCCATTTGACAGGACTAAGACTGTGAGATTGTGGAGATTCTCTCCAACTCTGTTTCACAAATATCTGTAAACTCGGTTCCCCCGGTGTGTTTTCTTTTATTACAAAGTCTTTGTCACCCTGGGGCCTCCTCTGTCCTTTGACTTTTGTGAGTGACCATTCCTGCTCTTGATGAATTTGAAGTGCAGACCTAGATCATCTTCCCAATGTTGGTAACAAGGAATGCTGTTCTTGTCTTCATTTTTATCTCTAGCCTCCTTTTTTCTTTCTCTTGATTCTTATTCTTCTTCCTGTAGTGACCACGTGCCTCCAGGTAACTGCACCCCCATTTCCTGCTACCGTCCTCCCTCTACCTAGCTACCACCCAACCTCAAAGCTCACATCCTCTAGCACAAGAAATGGTGAGTTCTATGGAAAAAGCATTCAGTGGCCCTTAGGATTGTTGGCATCTTAATCACCTGATTGCCTGCCCAGACAGTGGGGAGGAAATAACCTGAGCCTTTGTTTTCTCAGTGACCAGACAGATTTTGGTGTTGGTTAGCGGCATATGTACCTTTGATTAGCTTTCATTGCCAATACTGGGACATGCTTTTTCTAGAAGCTTGGGCCTTTCACTCGTAGGAGCTCAGCCGTAGGAGACTTGTACACATGTATTGAAATAGGGGGTCCTCCAGGTCATGCCTCACGTTGTAGACACTTAGAAGGAGGTGTCTTTTGTTTGTTGAGAGCTGGGAGTGTTGTTATAATATCCGTCATACTGGGAGGCAGTCAAGAAATCTTTTTGTAAAAAGTGATTGATCTTTTGCCCCCTCCTTTGGAGATATTTTTAAATGGCCCCTCTTCTTCTTGCCCTGTAGAATCTCCTTGAATCACATGAGCTTCCATTCCTACTGCTGAAAATATTTTTGTTTTTTATGTAACATGTTAAGCAATATTCCATTAAAAAGGTAATGGATGTTTATTTTAAGGAGATTAGGAAGTTTTTGTTGTTCTTGTTGTTTAGTTGCTAGGTCAAGTCTGACTCTTTGCAACCCCATGGACTATAGCCTGCCAGGCTCCTCTGTCCATGGGATTCTTCAGGCAAGAATACTGGAGTGGGTTGCCATTTCCTTCTCCAGGGTATTTTCCCAACCCAGGGATTGAACCCATGTCTCCTGCATTGCAGGTGAATTCTTTACCTCTGAGCCACCAGGGAAGCCCAGGAAGTATACAAGACTGGATAAAATAAACATTGTCCTTAATGATGATAAGACTGCCATGCTTTATCTTATTTCCTTTGTTTCAAGGGTGATAGATACTTTTTTTGGGAAATCCTACATTTGCTATCATCATTGGAGAGTATATCATTTTTGTGAACGTGTTCTGAGAAAGGGACAGGTGTCTTGATTCCCTCTAAAGTGCTGGGATCTCCCATGAGTCAGTTAATAGTAGCATTTATTCTCTTTGCTGTGTTGTCAGATGCCAGCAATTCTAGCAGTAGGCAGCTTTGGAGTCCGAGAAGTCAGTGTCCCCAGCCCAGTGTCCACACAGGATGTGGGAGGGAATATGCTAACTGATAATTGTTGAAATAGCAAAGTTTTGAATAACTTACTCTCTTGATAAATTGCAATGCATTTTAGACTGAGTCCCCTTAAAAAGACTGCTCTTTAGATTCAGAAAGGGGTGGTGTCCATCTGGCCTGCAGGCATGCCTGTGGGGCCGTATTGGTGTGAACAATATCATCTTATTGTTATTATAACATACCCCTTATCATCTGGATTGTGAGCTCCGTCAGAAGAAAGGCAGAGTTCTGCTGTGAGAGACTGCGTCTGCACAACTCACCTTGGGAGGATGGGGTTGGTGTCCTTTGGAGAGCGGCCACTGGACCTCTCTAGCTAATGGGGAGGAAGGAAGGAGGTTGATGGTGGAGAACGGGTCTACATACTTCAATCCCACCATAATCTGAATTTCTGAAGCTGAGACTCAATTGAGATTATGTATATAAATGCCATGTGGCATGAACCTATACACTATAAACTATATACACACATCGGCTATCGAATCATAAATTTTCAAGAAAACAGAGAAGAAAGGTCACCTTCAGAAAAAAAACAGCCAAAGTCTGTTCCTTTGATACATTTCTGACTGAAGGCAAAAGGCTGGCCCTGATTCTTTGGCATCAGCCCATTCCATAGTAAGGGTCACCCTTGTAGGCGTAGGGTTTCTTGATCTTCCTGTATAGCTTTCGTTGACCCATTTTCTCCCTTTCTGAGTTTTGCAGAATCAGCTCCTCCACAGATTTTGTGTGTGTGTGTGGAGAATGGCCTTGGTAAAAGTAGAAAACTCCTGGGGCTTTCCTGGTAGCTCAATGGTAAAAAATCTGCCTGCAATACAGGAGACCCAGGTTCGAGCCCTGGGTTGGGAAGATCCCCTGGAGGAGGGCATGGCCTGGAGAATTCCATGAACTGAGGAGCCTGGCAGGCTACAGTCCATGGGGTTGCAGAGTCAGACACGACTGAGTGACTAACACACACACACAGAGAACTCCTAGTTTCTGTACTTGAGGTAAGGACGGCTTGCTCATCCTAGAGTTCATCCTCACCCCGGAGACCCCAGTTGTCCCCCACGTCTCCAGTTTGCTGCTGCAGTGATGGGATGGCTCCGCAAGTGTGAGGGTGAAGGAATCGCAGCTTGCATTCCTACAGCTTTCCTTCTGTGGGCACCGGTTGATATTCTAGTTTAACTACCCCTTGCAGTTTGCTTGTCAACCTGGAGGAGGAAGGTTGAAGGTCTTATTTTGGGGCATGTATTTTTTTACAGTGTTTATTTTCACCTCATGGCATATGAGGAATCGTAGGAAATTAGGGTCGCACCCCCAGGCGTAGTGTAGAAGGCTGGATGGAAGAAAACTGAACTCTGAGAAGCAGCTCTGTGCTGGAGGCCGTGAATTCAGCTTGTGTGTCTGACCTGGAAGCAGAGCCTGCCTCCAGGGCGGGGCGGGGGTGGGCAGACGGGGAGCGTCTGCTCATTTTGTGCGGAGCAGGGGCCCCGGACCCCCGGGTTTAGGTTGTGGGGGCGGAGACATCCTTGGGGTGCCGAGGAGATGAGGATTCATTGCCTGCTCCCCCGGGGAAGGAAGCAAGCCCAGGACACGGAGTCAGCAGCAGGGAAAGGGGTACCTCTTCATGCCACAGCGCCTGGCCTGGTCTTGTGAGGCCGGCTCTTTCTGTTCCTGCTTTGGCCTCCGCTCCCGACTGCAGACCCTCCTGTGTCTCCTTCCTCTCCTCACGGATTTTCTTCCTCGGGCCTTGAGGCTTCCTTGGCGTCTGCTTGCCACATCTCCCGGGCATGCCTCCAGGCTGGCTTGCTGCTCCCTGAACCCCTTCAGTGGCGGCCCGTCTCGACTGTGACTGAGCCCACTACCCAGCTTCCTGGGAGACCCGATGTGACCAGAGGGGTCACCGCCTGGCGCTGGTTCCCTCTGGGCAGAGCTTCTGTTTGACCCCGGGGTGCTCTTCACGGGGGAGGATGGTGGAGACAGGATCCTGGGCGGTGGAGGCGGCCTTTGGGTAAGGAACTGTCTGAGGCAGGGCTCCTTCATCACAGACAGGCCTCGGGCTGTTGTAGGAGGGAGACCTTTGTGTTGGGCTTTGTCTACAGGCTTTTCCTCAGCTCCTCTCCAGAGTGGAGGGAGAAGATTCAAGTTTCTGGGGGAAATCCTAGAGAGAGCTGGATGCTGGGCCAGAGGAGGGCAGAGAAAGAGGAACCCCCCCACCCCCAACCCCGCCATATCTTTCTGTCTTTTCATACTGTTCATGGGGTTCTGAAGCCCCAGGTCAAACAGTCCCTTGGACAGCAAAGAGATCAAACCAGTCAGTCCTAAAGGAAATCAGTCCTGAATGTTCATTGGAAGGACTGATGCTGAAGCTGAAACTCCAATACTTTGACCACCTGATGTGAAGAGCCAACTCCTTTGAAAAGACCCTGATGCTGGGAAAGATTGAAGGCGGGAGGAGAAGGGGACAACAGAGGATGAAATGGTTGGATGGTATCACTGACTCAATGGACATGAGTTTGACCAAGGTCTGGGAGTTGGTGATGGACAGGGCAGCCTGGTGTGCTGCAGTCCATGGGGTCACAAAGAGTCAGACATGACTGAGCGACTGAACAACAACCAACCCTGACATCTGCACCCAGATTGTGGAGTCACCAAGAGGGATTTGAGAACACATCATGGATTCTTCATTTGTGCCTGATAATAGACTTTCCCTCTGCTCCCCTATCTTGGGTACTTATCGTTTTGTAGGAGTGGGATTGAATAGAGGGCTCAATAGGATGCAGCCCAGAAGCAGTACGTGTAAGTGTGGGGATCACAAGCAGTGAGGCTGCCCGCCTAAACTGCCTGAACTTGCAGGGAAGGTTTTGGACATTCAGTGGCCTAAAATGGGGTGGCTGCAAGGTTATAGGAAGGTTTCCTCAACCTCTGGATGTCATGTGAAAGGCGGGGTCTGGGCGTGAGATGAGGTCAGACACCAAGGTCCAAATGGCTGGATGGGAGGAAATTCCCAGCCTTGCTAAGGCCATGAGAATGAAGGAATGAACATAAGGAAGTAAGCTGCTGGTAGATTTTGGAGACAGCGTCAGTGTTGGTCACCTGCCTCCTTTTGACTGCAATAAAAATCATGAGGCTTAAAAACCCTGACTGCTGATTTGAAAATTTACCCCATGCAGTGATTAATAATAGAAGCTTTCAGGAATGAGTAAAAAAAAGAGGGGGAGGGGATGACACAGACGTGCTAGGGAAACACATGAGGATAAGGTTCCCTTGTTGAAAAGGACGAGGGTTAAAACTCCTGGCAGTCTGCCTTCCTGCCAGTGGTGCTCTGAGGTCCAGATCCCTGGGTCTGTGTTACAGGCAGGCACACAGAGGCACAGGGCAGGCGAGGAGGTTTTCACGCTCTCCAGTCCCTCTTGGTATGGTTATTTACAGAAGTGTGGTGACCAGGGGCAGAAAAATGAGGCCTGGCCAATCACACAGGTCTGTCTCCAGCTCTGTGTCTGCCTGCACTCGTGGTGATCATTTGACATTCCTCGGACAACGTTACTGTTGACAAAAAAGAAAAAAGACGTTCTGTTCAGCAGCGGCATTCCCCAAAGAGAGATGGTACTGCCTCATCTTTCCCTGTTTGCCTTTGAAGCAGCCTTTGCTCTCATTTGGAGTCTCTGGCCATGTTAGAGCCACTTTCTAGGTCCTTAGCTTTATTAGAAATAAAGAAGCTGCCTGGGCTTCCCTGGTGGCTCAGATGGTAGAGAATCTGCCTGCAACAAGGGAGACCTGGGTTCGATCCCTGGGTCAGGAAGATCCCCTAGAGAAGGAAATGGCTACCCACTCCAGTATTCCTGCTTGGAGAACTCCATGGACAGAGCTCCATGGTCACAGAGTTGGACACAACTGGGCAACTGACACTTTAGGAGCCACCCAGCGGTTGCAATTTTAACAGAAGGATTTTAGGTGGCCCTTTGTTTATGCTGAGCATGAGGCTGAGGTGAAGGCTGTGATCTGTCCTGTTCATTGTCGTCAAGGAAGGACTGATGGGAGGGAAGGAGGGAAGGAAACTATACCAAGCATCATGCATGATACAGTGTTAGCGAAACGATCTTAAGGGTCATTGGTTTTAGCAGAGGGGATTTATAATCTAAAACAGCAAATTTTGAAATACAGCTGCACAGTCAAAACACGTGAAGAACTTGAAATACTGATGTTTGGGCCCCCTTCCCAGAGATGCTGACTTGACTGGTGTGTTAGTTTCCTGGGGCTGTCATAGCAAAGCTCCACACACTGGATGCCTTAAACAACAGGGATTTATCGACTCACAGTTCTGCAGGCTAGAAGTCTGAGATCAAAGTGCTGGCCGCCTGGGTTTCTCCTGAGGCCTCTCTCCTGGACTCCAAGACGGCCATCTTCTCCCTGTGTCTCCATGTGGTCATCCCTGTCTGTCCATGTCTTTGCCCTGATCTCCTCTTCTTGTAATGACACCAGTTGTACTGGATGAGGGCCCATCCTAGTGACCTCATTTTACCTTGGTCATGTTTTCAAGTCCCCATATCACACCAGTTGCACTCTGAGGGACTGGGATTTAGGATTTCAGCATGTGAACCTGTGGGGCAGGCGTCCCATAACAATCGGCCTGGGTGGAGCCGAGGCATCAGCACTTCAAAGTCTCCCCTAGAGACTCCACTTGCAGCCGAGGTCGAGAATCCCGGTTCCAGATGGGTCTGCCCTAGCATCCAGGAGCAGCTGTTTGGAATATCATCCCTAGACGGTTGAGTTTTTCTACATTGTGAAAGTGTTGGAAACTTGTGTGGGAAAAGGCTGTCATAAGCAGAACCATGTAAAGAGCGTTGATATCAGACAAGGTGACCGTGGAGAGACTTTGTTAAAAGGTCTGTCACACCTTGGCAGGGGGGTGGGGGAGTGGACAGGGTAGGGGGACCTCTGATTTCACAGCAAGCGTCCAGCAAGCAGTGTGCTCACTGTGCTTGAGGAAAGCAGCCCCTGAGGACAGACAGCCTCTTTCACTCCACCACTGCTGCGTTTTCTGAGCTTTGTCATCTGCTGTTCGGTTTCCTGAACTGACCTAGCCCCTAGAAGGGGAGTGCCCTGTGTAAGCAGCTGGTCGTGGTTCTTGGGCCAGGAATTCAGTAGAGGCTTACATAACCCTGCAGTTGAGCTCTTGGAAAGAAATGCCTGTCTCATGCGAGCATGCTTAATGAGAGGTGAGCAATTAGCGAGAGGTCGAGGCTCCGTGCCCAGGCAGTTCTGGAGCGTGCAGTGCGTGGTGTGTGGGGGCCGAGAGTCGTGATGCGAAGCTCAGCCTGACTCAACTGCAGCTCACCCGGCTGACGACAGGCACACGCTGACGTCTCAATAGTTCGTCCTGCAGCAAGAATTCTGTTTCTCTGTTGCTCTCGGCCTGCAAACTCAGTTTTGGCATTTTACAGTCTTGCTTTTTTTTTTTTTGAAGAGCATTCTTCTGTGACACTGTCTTCCCTTCCTGTTCATATCCGATGGTCATCCCGGCCAGTCGTTCACAAGTATGAGGAGCTGTTCCTCCACCTTCGTGCCCATGCACATCAGGAGGTACTCAAGTCCCCCTCTGCCCTCCTTAGTTTTCTCACTGAGGGGGACAAAGTCGACTGCTGCCTCCTCTTCCAGCTTGGGATTCATGTCAGGCACCGGTAAGTGTTTCCCTCACTTTACCGCGTTGGATCCTCACAGAGGACCGATGCGCTCTCATCTCATGTTACAGATGAGGGAATCTAGGCTTCGATAGAGAGCTGCCCAGGAATATGAGCGGTGATGGAGTTGGGTTCAAGTCTACATTATCCTGACTCCAAATCTTATATCTAGCCTTCGTGTGCATCCTGAGCCATGCTAACACATCTCTGGAGATCTCATCTAGCTACACGCTGTGTGCATACTAAGTCGCTTCAGTCATGTCTGACTCTTTGTGACCCTATGGACTGTAACCCACCAGGCTCCTCTCTCCAAGGGATTCTCCAGGCAAGAATACTGGAGTGGGTTGCCATACCCTCCTCCAGGGGATCTTCCCGATCCAGGGATTGAACCTGCGTCTTTTATGTCTCCTGCTTTGACAGGCAGGTTCTTTACCACGAGCGCCACCTGGGAAGCACCTCGTCTAGCCACATGGCTCTGAAATCCATCCATACAGTGAGTGACTCTCACTCCTACACCTCTAACCTAGACCCTCCCCTGAGTTCCAGGCTCAGGTATCTGATGGCCTCTCCACATCATCTCTGGATTTCTAGCACGCACCTCAAAGCTAGCCTGCCCCAAGCAGAGCCCCATATCGCCCTCCCTTTTCCAAAGCGTGCTTCTGCTCGGTCTCCTCTCTCTACATAGATGTGTCTCCTTTCAGTGACTCAGGCCAAAACGCGGGAGTCACCCTGACGCCTCTGCTTCTCTCCCAGCCCACATGCACGTCATCGGCAAATCCATGGGGACTAACAATATCCCGAATCCAGCTGCCTCTGCCCCCCTGCACTGTCACCGCCCTCCCACTGTCTGTCCTCATCGCCCACCTCAGAGTGAGTCAGCCTCTGTCACCCTTTGCTCAAATCCCGTGGTGCCTTCCTGTCCCATTCAGGTTGTCAGTTATTAAGTTGAAAGTAAAAGTGAAAAAGTAAGTAAAAAAAGTTTCTCAGTCGTGTCTGACTCTGTGCAACGCTATGGACTGTAGCCCACCAGGCTCCTCTGTCCATGGAATTCTCCAAGCAAGAATACTGGAGTGGGTAGCCATTCCCTTCCCTGGTGGCTCAGACGGTAAAGAATCTGCCTGCAATGCAGAAGACCAGGGTTTGATCTCTGGGTCGGGAAGATCCCTTGGCGAAGGGAATTGCTACCCACTCCAGTATTCGTGCCTGGAGAATCCCCATGGACAGAGGAATTTGTCGGTTAACAAAGAGTCGGAGACAAATAAGCAACTAGCAGTAACAGGTACTAAGTTACTGCCCCTCAGCCCTGAACCCGTCCTTCTGCACTGCTGGTCAGCTGGCTCCCTGTCGGGCTCGGTCAGCAGGAGGTGCTTGAAGGAGATGGCACCCAGGAGAAGGGCGAAGGGACTTGCTCCCTCCTGTTCAGCTGTCTGTAGGTTTCCGGTCAGCTTGCATCTCCTGTGAGCAGTACCCCAGTCCTATTGCCTCAACCCGGCAGAGGCAGTTCCTTCCTGTAGCAGCAGCTAAGTCCACTTTGCCACTCATCTCGCCCTCAGGAACCCATCTGGCTGTGCTTCCTCAGGGCCATCAGAGCCAGTGGCCACGCCCCCTCTGCAGGGGCCTGGAGCCTCCGGGTTTTGATAGCTCACCTTCACTTGCCCAGCCCTCCGGGTGGAGACATCTCCCTGGACTTGCTGTCCTTTCCTCTTTCAGTTACCTGGTAAATGACAAGTTTTCCAGAATTCTAAATTTCTCCAAATTTTATCATGGGCTATATATAAGTAATCACAGTTTGTCTGATCAGTTGTTCTTTCAAATGAAAATCATGTCCCATGCAAAAATGGGGCTCAGTTCAGTTCAGTTCAGTCGCTCAGTCGTGTCCGACTCTTTGCAACCCTATGAACTGCAGCACACCAGGCCTCCCTGTCCATCACCAACTCCCAGAGTTCACCCAAACTCATGTCCATCAAGTCGGTGATGCCATCCAGCCATCTCATCCTCTGTTGTCCCCTTTTCCTCCTGCCCCCAATCCCTCCTAGCATCAGAGTCTTTTCCAATGAGTCAAGATGTGATATAATAGTAAAGGTTAGTTTAAA
>NW_011494846.1:1617483-1653529 GCF_000754665.1 Bison bison bison | reverse complement strand
TGTTGTCCCCTTTTCCTCCTGCCCCCAATCCCTCCTAGCATCAGAGTCTTTTCCAATGAGTCAACTCTTCTCATGAGGTGGCCAAAGTATTGGAGTTTCAGCTTTAGCATCATTCCCTCCAAAGAACACCCAGGACTGATCTCCTTTAGAATGGACTGATTGGATCTCCTTGCAGTCCAAGGGACTCTCAAGAGTCTTCTCCAATACCACAGTTCAAAAGCATCAATCCTTTACTGCCTGCATATCCCAGACTTCAGAGCACAGGACTTACACAGAGTAAATGCTTGATAAATGTTGGTCCAGTGGATGAGTGATTGGAGTTCTAGAATCTCAGGACTTAGACAGAGGTGCCCCAGGCACAGGTGACTCCGTCCTTGTGCCTCGGGGAGGATCATAAAGAGGATGCTGACATCATAGGAAAATGAATAAGTGCTTTCTCCATGTGGGAGGGGGAGGGGGCGGAACTAGCAGTGTCTGTAGCCCCACTGTGCATGGGCTTGTGTGTATGTACTTGTGAAGAGTAAGTTATATTTCTTCTCTCTTTTCTACCAATTGCTATTGCTTGACCTGGGGAAAACAAAGCGAGAAACAACTAACAAAATTTGAGTTATGGTATCTCATTACCAAAGAAAGTACCTGCGGTCTGCTGAGTCTATGGTATCTCCTCTTTACCTTCCCTCTCCACTCTGGCTTTTGAACTAATAGATGTCGAGGGGCTGCCTTCCTAAAATACTATCCTGATAATTTTATGGAACATTCTAAGTGGTTTCCAGCTCCCGTGGACTTTAATTCATATCAAAAGAACCTGAGATTGTTGGTTGTTGGCTTGTTATCATCTGTGTATAGAATTATCTCCTCAAGTCTGGGTCTGCTGAGGGGCTTGCTACACTTTGCCCCGAAGGTGAGGCCTAGTTCTTAATGGGGAGCTTGGTGGGCTACAGTCTGTGGGGTCACAGAGTTGGACACAACTGAGTGATTAACACTTTGGCTTTCACTTAGCTTCTTAATTCAAGAGGGCTAACAACATTTTCAGGCCAGGAAGAGGCAAGAGAATTTCTTCACATTTAGCAGTTAGTGGAGACCCACCTTCCCAGGGTGCGAGGCTGAATCAACCCGAAATCTAGCACGTTACAGGGTACACCCTGCCTTGCCGGATCGTGGGGAAGCTCCCTGGGTCACAGTGGCATTTTACAGTTCTCACTGCCGCAGTTCATCTGTTCAGCCTTGTTTGCCTTGGATTTCAGCCACCCGGGCTTCGGAAGGTGCTGAGCTGGCCACTGATCCTGGCTCCAGCACACAGGTGTGGTTCGTGCCATGTTGAACACCAGTGGCAATTATGGTTGCTGATTGAAAAGGAAGCTGAATACACTGGCTTTCATCAGGTCAGCTTTGCTTGGCTGCATGCAGCTTTGCACTCGAGCAAATGAGGGCTGAATTCTTGGTTCAGACAGATTCTTTCAAGGTGTTGTATTTTGGGACTTAAATAACTAAGCAAGACAACCCTGTGAAGCTGGGTGCTGTCTATCGTGTCACCAAGCTTGGTGTCCTGTGAAAGGAGAGCATTAAGCACGTAAAACTTCTAATTACAAGGGCTAAGATTTTGCTCAGTTTTGGCTCCAGATATTACTTAGTTTAGAGCTGCTGTTGTTCAGTTGCTAAGTCATGTCCAACTCTTTGTGACCACATGGACTGCAGCACACCAGGCTTCCCTTTCCTCCACTATCTCCCGGAGTTTGCTCAAACTCATGTCCATTGAGTCAATAATGCCATCCCACCATCTCGTCCTCTGTCACCCTCTTCTCCTCCTGCCCTCAGTGTTTCCCAGCGTTAAGGTCTTTTCCAGTGAAAAGTAGTGTAGGGCTACTGCAGCCTTAGTTTACTGTGCCATATTTGAAACAAGAAATCTGAGCTACATTTTAATTTTTGAAATATAGGATGTGTGTGGGTAGGAGGATATTGATAAGTACTCTCAGAGTACATAGCACTGTCATGGATATTCATGGGGAATCTGAAACCAAAGACTTGGTTACTGTCCTCAGAAAGCTCACAACCTATTTAGGGAAATAGAAGCTACGCTTGCATCGACATGGGCTTCCCTTGTGGTTTAGCTGGTAAAGAATCCACCTGCAATGTGGGAGACCCCGGTTTGATTCCTGGGTCAGGAAGATCCACTGGAGAAGGTATAGGCTACCCACTCCAGTATTCTTGGGCTTCCCTTGTGGCTCACCTGGTAAAGAATCCACTTGCAATGTGGGAGACCTGGGTTTGATCCCTGGATTGGGAAGATTCCCTGGACAAGGGAAAGGCTATCCTTGTCAGGCCAGTATTCTGGCCTGGAGATTAATGGACTGTATAATCCATGGGATGGCAAAGAGTCAGACACGACTGAGCAACTTTCACTTTCATTTTTCATAGACACAGTAAAGCAAGACTATTCATAAGCGTCACAATGTGTATAGTCAGGAGTGCCGTAGGAATTCGGAGAATAAGTAGATAACCATGGATCTGTGTTTGCTGAAAAAAGCTTCAGTGGAATTTGAAGTGGCCTGAGAAGAGTGTGGGTTTAGAATGATAAGAAAAGGAGAGGCCCCTTAGGCCAGGGTTGAGCAGGGGCTTGGTGGCATGAACATGTGCAGCACACACGGCGTCTGTGCAACACACACAGTGTTTCACAAGTGGATGAGCTCTCTCCGGGGGAGTCATTAGAGAGGGAGGTGAGCAGATGGGAAAGGACGGAGCGTTGGAGGACACCCAATCCAGTGGGGCAGACAGGATATGTGCACACAGAAAGATAAGTCAGACTGTTGTTTGTGCAATTAAAAATATTAAAAGATGATTCAAAGGCAGAAAGATAAGAAGTACTTGGCAACTGTACCTCGCAAGTCAGATAAGAGGTACAACCAAGACGTGCCTCAGGACTTCAGGGGAGGGTAGA
Source organism: Bison bison bison (assembly GCF_000754665.1). Lineage (NCBI taxonomy): Eukaryota > Metazoa > Chordata > Mammalia > Artiodactyla > Bovidae > Bison > Bison bison. Next base: position 1,650,594 of record NW_011494846.1, on the reverse strand, counting down.
TGGAGGAGTGCTGAAGGGCCGTGGCCTTAGGAGGGGGAAGAGGAGGGGAGGCAGGCAGAAGAAAGGGATTATGGCAGGTGAAGCGGAGCTCAAGGGCAAGGCTGACTCTCGGAGATGTCCGACTCTTGGTGAAGAAGGAGATGGGCACTCTTGGTGAAGGACATGGGCATTTGGCCGGGATGTGGGTCTTAAGGCGAAAAGGTCTATAGCAGTTATATTGGGAAAAGGAGCCATGTGTGGATGAGGGGCAAATAGCAGGATTGCTAAGCATGTGCCAGAGTCAAACTGTGTGGAGCCCATTTTTAGCCTGGAGTGGGCCGAGCCAGGGTGCTGAGGAAGGTGGCATTTTTACGGCTAAGCACAGGGCTCCCTGGGCTCAGGTGGGTGGGTTCTGAGGAATGGAGGAGGGCCTGCCGGGTTAGGAGAGCAGGGGGCAGAGGCAATCTTGCACTGATGCGGCCTTGGGGAGACCTTGTTGGCCCACAAGCAGTGGGCTGAGAGGAAGAAGTGTAAGGGAAGCTGGAAGCAAGCTATTTAAGCAGAAAGCAGCACACCCAGCATTTGACATTCCTCGGTATGAAGGAAGTTAGGTTGAATTAGGTTGTCGGCAGTAGCATGAATAACATCATGATGATGAGACAACTGACTTAGAATATCTTGGATCACACCATTCTCTAAATTTCTTTACATTTTTTTTCCATCCAAACTTATTTAACACTCGTAGCTTAATATTTCTGTTAGATTTTAGAGATTAGAAGAGCAGAGAGTGAATTTAGTTTGAAAACTCAGCTCCATCATTTTCTAACTGTGAGATTTGGGGCAACTTAACCTAATTTTCTGCTCTTGATTTTCTCATCTCTAAAATGGGAATGACAGTATGTTTCCTTGGGGCTGTTATGAGCATAAACATTAGGTTTCAGCAAGTGGGGACGCTTGTTATTTTAAAACCAGAATTTCAGAGCGTTTGTGTGTTTCAGTGCAAGTTACTCTTCAGGCCTGGCAACGCCCGCCTGCCTCTGTCCTTCCGCACGCCTTGCTCTCTTGTAAACACGTCTACTTAGATTTGTGATTTGGAATGTGGAGTGCTGAGCCCAGGTAACTATAAGTCAGCCAGTGTGGTTTTTTTTGACACATTACAAATTATGCCATGTTTAAGCACAATAAGGGAGGATGAGGGAATTAACCTGTTAGAGGAGCTGTTTGGCAAGTCCCAGCAGCCCGCACAGGCCTTTTGGGATCTTTCTCTCACACAGACGTGGATGACGCTCTCCTCCCACAGTGACTGAGTCAGGGGTCACTGTTGGCTGAGTCACGTGTCTCTTTGCCGGGAGGGAGGTGGGCAGTGCTGACAGTGAATGACGTCAGTGCCGTGGGAATCCGAGGTGCTCACGAGCCCAGCACGTGGGTCGGAACCACGCAGTCCTGCGCTGTGTTTCCAAGTATAACTCACATCTGTGGAATAGATCAGGGGAGATTAAGTGAGTCCAAGCAGGAAACAAAGTTCAAATATATTTAGAAGATATTAAGGGAAGAGAAGAACTTCTCCAAGGGGTCTGATCTCCCCTTTCACTTTTCTAGAAACCATTTTGGTTCTCTGGTTACGTCTTTTTTTTGAGGGATGTTAGCAATACTGTGTTCATTCGACCCCCATGAGCCCTCCCTTCCAGTACTTCATGTTCTTGATGAGTTCTACTTCCTTGGCATAGACAGTCTGTAACAGTCATAGGTTTGGCCAGGGTTTTGTTCTCTCTAATTTAATTTGTCTAAAGCACAAGTGGAGACTTCATGAGCTGAGGTCAAGAAATCATACTTCATCTTTGCCTGACACATTTTGCCTGTGGACCTCAGATCATTGACAAAGCAGTTGAGAGAACACAGATTAAACCATAACTGTTCTCAGGTATTTCCACTGTGTGGATCTGACAGAGAAACCTACATCTCTTGCGATGTCCCCCATTTCTTTGTTTCTATGACTCACCTCAGAAACTCCCTTACCTTAAGAAGCAACCAAAATGTGTAAATTTTTGTTACAAGTACTGTGGGCTAAAACTTTTCAGAGACAGACATTGCAAAATTGCCCCTCGGGGTAGACTTTTGGTGCTTATGTGCGGAGAGGGGTAGGAAAGGGTTGTTTATTCAAAGGTCAATATAGATGTCTGTTGCTACTTGACCTCTGGTCATCCAAATTTTCCCTCTCAGAACTTTGGAAGGAAGTTGATTCAGATAAATCCATCACTTGCTGAAATCTCAAGTCTTGTTTTCTGAAACTCAGAACCAAATAGATTGCCCTCTCTCCAAACTCATTGTCCAGAGACACACTGGGCATCAGATAAATTTAGATAATGAAGGGTCTTCTCCCCGCTTCTCACTTATTAGAAGCTACTCATTTGTGTTAGAAAATTAGGGAAGCACAGGAAAGACTAGAGATAACAAAAATAACCCGCTGTCAGAGGTATAATCGTTCTCACTAATTTCCTGATACTGGTTTATATCAAGGAGTGAGGAATACCCTTCTTTTGTCTCTTACATCTTCTCCTCATCCGCCCAAGCTCAGAAACATTCAGAATCCATGAAAATCAAAACCAACCAACCAAACAAAAATCCCACAGTTTGTTGGTAGATCTGTATGTTGGCTTGGATGGCAGTATCTGACCAGCGTGTAGTATATGTGAGATTTTCCTTGTTGCTACCCTTCTGCACTTGAATCTAGGTTAGGCCCCTGGGCCTTCTGTTGGTGACCAGCTGCTTGTTGCTCTTGGCACCAAAGCTCTTGCCTGGGCACTGGAGGATAGTCTAGTAGCCTTGCTTCTCAGGGTCACATTTGTTGCCACAGTATCCTTGGAAGTCTGTGATCTATGCTTGTCTATTTCCCTACTAATAGACAAAGATGAAAATGCCTCATTGAAATACAGTTTGAAATCTAAGTATAAAGAGAGTCAGGAATGAGAATGACGCAGAACTGATGGTACACGTTGACTTACAAAAACACATTTTCCCCTAAGTGCTCAAAAAATAATCACCGCTCTGCTGCTTAGTATCCAACCGAGTGTGTGGCGGAGCGAAGCCAGACGCAGCCGGTTGACCTCCAGGCTTTCCGATGCCCCGTCGCCATAGCCCGCTTTCCTACTGCACCTACTTTCTCTCCCTGAGCTTCCCTAGCTTCATCTGCTTTGCTTTTTGGAGCAGCAGCTGTGGGCGAAGGAGCAGGATGTGGAGAACTTGGCTGGGTGGTGGGGCCATGGTGCCAAGATGGCTCTCAATCCAAGGTCTCTGCTTGTTTCCAGCCTTCTGACCACAAACGTTCATTGCGAACGTGACTCCCACCAGAGCAGCTTTGTTTGTAAATGACTCCTTCTTCTGCTTTCTGAAAAATGACATTAACTCTGACCGCTGCCCCATCCCCAGTTAAGGCTTGGGCCACTATCTGTTAGGTATCTTTAAACCTTCATCCCTTTGCTCAGTCATGTCTGACTCTTTGCGACCCCATGGACTGCAGCCCACCAAACTCCTCTGTCCATGGAATTCTCCAGGCAAGAATACTCGAGTGGGTTGCCATTTCCTACTCCAGGAGAATCTTCCTGATCCAGGGATTGAACCCAGATCTCCGGCGTTGCAGGTGGACTTTTTACCATCTGAGTCACCAGGAAAGCCTGGCTATCTTTAAGGGAATTTTGAAACATCAACCCTTTGTCTGGGCCTGGAGACACAAAGCACCATATATGTGAAGGTTAAGACCCTTTCCTCTAGTTGGACGAAGCCCTGCTCCAGGTGGGAAGAGGCTTGGCTTTAGCTCCTCCTGTGCCCTTTTGCATTTCAGACTACACAGTCATCCGTGGCAGCCCAGTTAGGGCGACAGAGCGTGTAGCTGAATTTCTGACGGTGCGTAGACACCTTTCTGGAGTGGAGCTCTGAGTGCCCTGCCCACCTTCTCACCTTACCGATAGTCACTGTGCCCTCAGAGCAGAATGTTGGCTTCGTAGCCAGTCAAACAGAAGCCCAGTGAGAGAAATCAGCTACCTAGGGGACAATACAAGCTAGCGGTCCTGCCAAGACCAGAACCCCAGTCTTTTAAACTGGTTCCGTAAGTCCCCCAGTGGGACTTGACTTAGATTTAATTTAGTTTTTAAGTCTTGGCAGACTGGATGCTATGTGTTTGTGTGGACTTGCACCATTTAAAAGGTTCTTGGAGTTGAGATCTTGCATGTAATTTGCTACATTAGCTTTGGGCAAAAATATTTGCTTTTTGATCCTTTGTGGTTAGAGTTCCTTCTCAGCATTAACCTGGCATGTTAGCGAGCACTGGACTGTGGAGCGCAGCAAGGGGCCCAGAGTTCGGGGCAGGGGGAGTGAGGAGGGCTTATTACTCATGGCAGCTTTTCAGACTGCAGGCGCTCATGTAAGATTTTCCCAGATTGTTTGGTTGGTTGTTTATGTATTTTGGATATCACTCAGTTGAGATTAGGAAGCTGAAGCAATTCAGATGAAGCCTTTTGGATTTGGGTTTAACACTGGGAAAAACCTTCTCCTGATGCACTGAATTAAGTAAGAGCGTCACTGTGATGTTTGTCACGCAAAGGGACACTCACTCTATCATAATTGTCTCTACGCCTCAACGTTCAGCCCTCTTTGGGGGATGAAACAGGATGGGTTTTTCTAGTGAAAATTTGACTGTCTTCTTAGATTCTCCAGTGTGCTGAATACTTGAGCATCAGTGAACAGATGACCTAGTAATTAGATCTAATCACCAACCACTGTATTCTTTTGTGACAATAAATAAGGAGTAGATACTCTGCCCTGTTTCTTAGGAGGAGTAGCTGAGGCAGAGAGAAGGAAGCAACTGATTTAGTCATATGAGGAAACTCAAAACAGGAACAGGACATCCCGGGGACACCCTCTGAGGATAAACCCTGAAGCTGTACTCATTTCCAGCAGTGCTTTCTACCACCACCCTCCACCCTGCCGCTTCTCTTTCTGAAGCTAAGGCTAGCCATTCTCTTGCTTTCCAGATGGTAAACTCCTTTTCCCCACTGTTACAGCACTGGGCTTACCAGGCGGGGTACAGTGGTAAAGAATCTGCCTGCCAGTGCAGGAGACAGGAGACACGGGTTCGATCCCTGGGTCAGAAAGATCCCCTGGAGAAGGAAATGGCAACCTACTCCAGTATTCTTGCCTGGAGAATTCCACGGACAGAGGAGCCTGGCGGGTGTCTATAAGCCATGGGGTCACAAAAAGTCAGACATGAGTGAGCACACACACACACCATTGCTAACCTAACTGAATTTTCAGTCCCAGTATACATTCACTGGGATCACACCATACGGGAGGACTAGGTTCTAAAGTCGGCATAGAAGGTGAGAAGCTATTATATTTTTAAAATTTCAGTTATAATTTGCCCATTTTCATGCAGTATACATAGTTTATAGCATTGGTATGTTTAGTGTATACGAAAACATGTATACAGTTAAAGACTATGTACGAAATATTTAATTTTTCAGCGCCAGATCCTTAAACATCAGCATTTCAGCAAGAGGCTCCGAGAGATAAGCAGGAGCAAAGATTGATTTAGGGCAGAGTAGATTCACATCTCTGCTTTCCTGTGCTCTCCAGGGCATTCACACACTGAGAGAAAGGGTGGGGAGAATCACTCGTGTTATTGGAAAATTTTCCCCTCCCCTGCTCTCTCTCCTTCCTGTTGCCCTGTGCGTGCCCTTCTCCTCTTTCTCACACTGCTTTTTCCCCTTGAATGGATGTAGTGAATATGTACAAGTTAAACGTGCGTGTGATGTCACTTTACTGTAGGTTTCACAAATGCCAGCTATAAGTCAGTGAGTGTCACTGTGAAATATAAGAAAAAGAAAAGAAGAAAAGCTTGCGTCTTCCTAATTTTCATTAACAGAAAATCACGCCGATGGATTTTATGATTTTTGTTGGAAGGATAAGCCTATCATTGGAATATGGGTTTACTGTTAATGTTAGATCAGTAGTTTGCATGAGGATGTTATATTGTGTACGCCAATGAGATCCATGTCCTTTTGGGAAAACACAACTTGTGTTCTCTACTGGTGTGCACTGTACTGGAAAAGCAACATGATTTCTATTTGTTAGCAACTCAAAAACATTTTTGCTTCACGATAGAGAGGCTTTTAAATATCATTAAGCTTAATCAAATTTTATAAATCCTGGTTGGGTTTCACATAACTTTAAGCCTAATTAAAACTGTAGACATTTGCTTTCTAGTTCTGTGTGTTTTTCTTTTAATGTCTTGCTAATCACCAAGATTCCATACCATCACTGGCTAGTATCTCAAGTCATAATGCAAGGTTCGGTGTTAATGATTGTGGGTGTTGGTGCCCATTGTAAACAAGTTTTAAAAAATAACCTTGAGATCTTTTCTTGGTTGACCTTTTGGAAATGAAGGCTTCACCGTTGCTCACTTGTAATGTGACTGTTGTAGAGCTTGTCAAAGCATGAGAGCGGCGAGCTTTGCCTTTTTCTCATGGTTTGCTTGGGCTGATGTTATTGGCAGTACTTTCAACGTGTGGCTTTTTTCTGTGAATCTTTTATATTTTTTTCAATGATTTGAAGGTTAAGTTAGTTAAAGTTACATATTGTGGTGCATACAGGTGCTTAACCAGGCACAGGGAAATAGCAAAATATTCTAAAATGCTGAATGCGAACCAAAGGCTGAGGGGTAGATACCTCTCTCAATCTTTCAGGAAGCCTCACTCAATCTTGACTATTACACATTGGGTGAAAGCTCTAGGTTAATCTGGATAATACATGTTTGCTAAGCTTAATTAATTTATTCTTACATAAAGATATGTAATGATAGCCTGATGGTCTAAATTCCTGCAGGGTTCCATTGCTGTTAAATCATCAAAACTGTGTACCTTCTCCATTTCTTCATGATTTAGGCTTCTGGAGAAAAATATGAAAAGAGGAGGGATAAAAGTGTTCAGATAGCATCATTTCTTCCAGAAAAATCTGAGGTGTGATTTATAATCCTTGAAAAATTCTCCTGGAGTTCTTCTGGGCAGAAGCGACTAAATGCTGCTCTCACTAAGAGGCAAGTATGTTTTATGTGCACAAATATTCATTATTTCTATATATTAGGGTTGAAGAACTCAAACATTTACAGGAAATTAAATCCTATTTTCATTAAAACTCCCCTGTTTGGAATCTTGAAAGTGGATAGCCCTTACATTTAAATCAGAACCTACTCCCTTCTTTATTCTGTTGACCAAAGTAGTACTAGGAAAATGTGGAAATTATCTGTTTACCAAAGTGATACCATCCTTCTCCAAGCATGCTAAACCAAATTCCAGAGCCTAGTGGATGAAATATCTGCCGTCTGTGTTAAGGCCACCAGGTTCAATTCCTGCTGGGATGGTAGTTTTTTCAATTAAATTTCCATTAACTTTTCGCCTCTGTGTCATTAGACACTAATTCTTACGTGTGGCAAAGATGAAAGCGTAAAAGGAAATATCTGATTCACGCATCATGTTGCTGACAAGTGAAATGTGACGATGACAACTTTTTAATGTGGAAGATAGGGAAGCCGACGAGGGGACAGGTCTCTTAGACTCGACACTGACCAGGGCAGAGGAGTGGTGGCAGCTGCAGCTCAGGGAGGCAATTTGAAAGATAGTGATCTCGCAGTGGGAGCATTCAGGATGATAAACGCTGGGATGTGGGGAAGAAGCCGGGTGGAGGAAACAGCCTGCAGAAAGCCTGACCCAGGGAGGAGGAAGCACCCAGAGGCACTTTGTTCAGGAGAGGAGACGGAGAATAAATATTAAGAAGAGCATGATGCTAAGAGGTACAAAGGTCATGTATTTAAACTTAAAGATGGAAAGGGATTCCAGGGCACAGATGAAGACAGTGAGAAACAGATAGACGGTAACAGCAGTTTTGCAAGAAGGGGAAAGATAAAAAGACAAAATCCAATCAAACACAACCCCAAACATGTTTGCTAATGGGCGATAGTGACAGCTGATGCTCAAAAGGGCTAGCCCAAGAAGACGTTTCAAGAAGTACCCATACTTCTTCAGGTTTTTCATGGAAATAAGAATAAATGGCTTTTAGAGTTCCATTACACAAATTTTAACCAAATGAACTTAGACACAGAATTAAAAAAAAAAAAGCAAAAGAGATTAAGGGAAATTTGTTCATTATAGCTTAGTCTAGATTTACATTGGGGTGAGGGAGGTTGGATAATCTGATTTTTATGTTAATCCATGCTTTAGATGAGAATACAGAGTAAAACAAAAATGATTGTACATACACACGCCTACTTACACATGTGCACATACATACATGCATAGTCTGTGTATTTGTATATAAGAAATAGAATCAACTTTGGAATGCTCATAATAATGCCTAATATTACTGAGTGCTTATTATTCCATATGCTTTTCAAACATGGTACATCTCAGTAATTTATCACAATTACTCATTAAAGAGGAACTCTATTTCTCTCTTTTTTACAGATGAGAAAACTAAGGCACGAAAGTTCAAATTCCAGTTCACAGAGTCCATCCATGATAGAACTAGGGTTGGGAACTGGGCATTCCAATTCTAGAACCCGTGTTTATTACCATGATTTAGTGGAATGGCAGTTAATAATAAAAAGAATTACATCTGGAATAGGTTTAACATTTATGTTTGAATATAGCTTTGCCTGTTGTTCTGAGAATATTTACTTCAAAATAGAATAGTGGAGTCCAAATTGAAGTTAAAAGGCTAAACTGATTTGAGAGGAATTATTCTTTTCTTTTTTTAATGGCTGGAAAGAAACCACATTACTTTTTAGAAGGATGCAAAACACAATTTAAAGTAAAAGGCTTACTTCAGCAGGACTCTATTGAATTCTTGACTAAGAATTAGCTAGTGCTCAGCCCCTTGCACTGTGTGTGTGTCTGTGTCTGTGGAGTTCTGAACTCTACTTTGGAGTCAACCTTATTACTTCCATCTGTGCACTGACAGTTTGAAGGCATCTCTTAACTGGTTTTGATTCCTTGGTCAGGAAGATCCTCTGGAGAAGGAAATGGCAACCCAGTCTAGTGTTCTTGCCTGGAGAATCCCATGGACAGAGGAGCCTGGCGGGCTGCAGTCCATGGGGTCACAAGAGTAGGACATGACTTAGTGACTAAACCACCACATAACTGATTTGTACACAGTTTTGCTTTTGCTTTGCCTGTATGGGCACTGACATGTTGTAGGAACCTAGGCCCCCAAACCCTTGCATTGAGTAGGCATGCACTTGGCCCCCAGTAACAGGACATCCAGCTCACAGTAGCTTAAACAAATACGGGTTTATTTTTCTCATATAGTAAGAGGTCTGGAGTGAAGCAGCTGCTTGTATTGGTTTCGTTGCTCAGCGTTATTAGAGTTGACATCTCTGCATTGCTCCTAGCCTTTCCTTTGTTTTTGTGAGATGCAGTTGCAACTCTAAAACATACAAGGCAGGTAATGTGGGGAGCAGGCAGCTGCTCCATTTGCTTCAGGAAAGCAAGTCTTCCTAGAAGACCTGTGCTCTTCCCTTCCACCTCTACCCCCAAGGGACTTGGTTAGGACAGGCTCATCGCTGGCTGCAAAGCAGGCTGGGAATGTATCTGGCTGCAAGGGAGAAGGTGGGTGTTGAGTATCTAATCAATGAAGTTTGCCCTCGCATCTCAATAGACCTTATAATTTAAGGAATAACCTGAATTACAGAGTTGTGTAATAGATAATCAAAAAACTTTTAAGCTCAGGCGTTGTCAAATTAGACTAAACCATATATTTTTCTTTTATAACCATTTTATAACATGCAGCTTGATCTCTTAAATATTTGGCCCTAAAATCATATTTGAAAATATTCATTTTCATTGTCATGAAGAAATGACTTCTTAAGCAAGAATAAACCTCAATTCAGATCTTTTACGAGTGATCTCAAATTCCAAATTGTTGGATTCCAAACTAGTGAGATTTTACTACACTTCACTTATTTGAATAATGTTTATTTCTGCATCTATGCTCACTTGGATGAAATTTACAGAGCAGAACTCAAATAAAATTACCTTTTTCATGGAACTTTTACAAAGTCAGCATTAACTAGTATCATGTTTCAGTTTTGCTCGGTAGCATGCTTTCTTGGAAATACAAAGTGCATTTAAAACAAAATTATGCAGTCTTACTTCAAATAGGAAAATCAACACATATGGGAGTTATGTTTCTACAAAACGTCAATCTGTAGAATAAGAGAAAAAGTTAAAATAAACTGTGGAAAACAAGCAAATAATGCTTTTTAAGAGTACCTAATATGAAGACGGGCAGAGAGATGAAGAACGTGGCACACAAATGCTGGTGGTGGTTCTTTTTGGGAGGTAGGATATGGGTTGAAGGGACACGTTTCATCCATACTGAGACAGTTTGAACGTGAAAGGGACACCGTTCATAATTACTCCAGGTTGAGAGATGTAAACTGACACAGCTTCAGGTAAGGCAGAATGGATAGTTACCCTCGTTGGACCTGGCTGGGTGTGACTGCAAGCTCAAAAATGATGGATTCATTATGAGAAACTCTCATTATTTGTATTGTGTTTTTCTGAAATGTTTTATTTTGTCCAGTTTTGTATTACATGTGTAATTTGTGAAGAAGTCAACCAAGATTTTAAAAATATGGGCAATCCTAGGCTTGTACTTTAAAAATATTCAGAAACTCAGTTTTTTTAATCATTGCTACCACTTCATGTATCTACTTTCGTAGCTTATATTTAATCATTCATTTAGTTTGAGTAATACTTATTAAACTATATTATATAACAGATATTATACTCCTATGTCCCTTAATCCTTATGATGACCCCATGAAGTAAGTATTCTTAGTCCAGTTAAAAAAAAACAAAACTGCTAAGGTAAATACCTTGCCCCCAAATCACGTGGCTGCTAAGTGTTGGGGCTTAGAGTCAAACCCAAATCCAGTGCTTTTTCCCCTGTTGTATGGCTATTTTGAATATTGCTTAACACAGTTATCTTTATTTTTTAAAACATGTACTTAAAATATGTGTTGCGTTCTTAAATGTGCTTTTGATTACATTTCAGGGCCAAATTATTTTCTTAGAAATGTTCTTCTAATTTTATAATGGTATCAGTGGAAAAATAAAAGAGGCTGTATAGAATTTTGCTTTACTGCCAACTTCATGGGAGAGATTTAAGAATTATAAGCCTAGGACTTGAAGACAGAAAAAAGTTAGCAATTCCAAAGCACTGTTGCTATCAATAAAAGATATTTGAAAGTAGGAAAGCAGCTTTATTTTTAACAAGAGTTCTAAGAACCCCAACCTTTCCCACAGTACAGTACGTTGTAAAATAGATGTGATTAAAACAAGACACTCTGTACCTTGCAGAGGAGTTAGTTCATTACTCAAGTCACAGAAATATTGTTACAAGTGACCTAACTTAGAAAGCAAGCACAATGGGAAATATGATAATGATCTCGTCTTTTTCACACCTTTAGATAGAAAGTAATTTTTAACAAATTCCAGGTCAGTTCATCCAGTACTAAAATAAAGATGCCAGAAACAAGTAGCAGCTGTTTAACCATGTACAACGATCTTGCGCAACTGCTCACGACAGGAGGCACAGATCAGCTATGCTGATAGGTTGTGAAGTGGCAACATTATTTGTGCTTTTTTGTTGTTTTTTTTTGCCATCAGTCTTGAGTTCTCTGTTACCCACCTCTTTTAAATGAGCCTACTGAAAATGCAAAATAGCTCAGTTCATTCATTTTCCTTAAATTCCCTTAAAACACGAGAACTGTAATTTGCTAATCATATTTCATCATTCATGACAATCGCACACAGAGATATGGTTGGTGAAATGACTGTCTGCATGGCTGTTATTGTATGAAGAAGATCCGTTTTGGCAATGGAAAAATGTGTTGATCAAGAGCAATTCAGTGCATCTCAGATTCCATATAGGAATGTAGGTCTTGGGAGAGATTTATTTTTATCCTAGAGCAGCTCTCAATTTTCTGTGACAACAATGAAGGCTATTGACCTAGATGTTCAAAATAGTGGATTAATCCATCCAGTTGGGTGAAGGCCATGGGAGTTGGATAAAAAGGAAACTCTTCACTGTGAGGCTTCAGTTCCGGTGGAAAAGGCCTCTGTTGGTGACTTGGTAGTAGTCCAACCGACTGGCATGCATGTTGAACAGTTAGGACTCTGTGATTCCTGACACATGACTAACCCATAATGCTAATGATGTGCTTGAATAGCACTGAGAGTCTATTCCCTTATTCAGAAGAGTAAGTAGTATTTGTGAGCCATGCCAGTTTGCTAAATGCTTCAGAAATATATATTTCATTTGATCTCCCAACAAATTTAGGAGGTAGACATTATTATTTCAGTATTATAAGGGAAGAAGCTAAAGTTCATAGAGGTGAAAGACTCTTGCTAAAGTCATACAACTAATGAAAAGTGAAAATGTTAGTCGCTCATTTGTGTCTGACTCTTTGCAACCCCATGGACTGTAGCCCGCCAGGTTCCTCTGTTCATGGGATTCTCCAGGCAAGAATACTGGAGAGGGTAGCCATTCCCTTCTTCAGGAGATCTTCCTGACTCAGGGATCAAACCCAAGTCTCCTGCATTGCAGGTGGATTCTTGACTGTCTGAGCCACTAGGGAAGCCCAACAACGGATGAACAGCTCGACCAAGTTTGATCTCAGGTCACTGGCTTCCAAGTTCATTGTTATCTCCTTTAGATTACACTGCTTCTAAATAGCTGCTTACATACCAGAAAATCTTATGGATGAATGATAGGTTCGAAGGCAGCCAGCAAATGGAAGCCTAAATTAAATTAGCGGGCATGAGGGAGTAAAGGGTCCATAGTCTTTGGATCAACAAGCAATCTGTATAAATAGTCTGAGCTCTTGGTGGTAGTTTGTCCAAACCTTCTCTCTCTAGGGCTTCATATTGGGCTTTCCCCAACTTCTACCAGCTCACTGATGCACCGAACCCCTTTGCTGCCTCTTTGTTATGGGAGACTCCCTTGTCAATTATGGAGCATGCGTTTCAGATCCTGACTTTACTGTGTAGACAGTCATATGGTTGGCTGGCTCAAAGTCTCCATTTTAGATATTTCGTTTCTGCCTTCTTCCGCCTATGACATTTTTTTTTTTGTAGTAACAGAAACTGTGAACATAATGAATGAAAACATGAGCCTCTACTGACAGAGAAGTCCATTCTGCAACATCTCTGGTGTGACATCCAGTTCTGTCCCGTAGCACCTGAGTCTGTGTCTCATCTCTGTCCCTGGTTATCCGAGGAGCCTTAGCCCACTTCATCTCTCTAAGCCCTTGCTGAAAAATAGCCAGCCTTGTAGGTGTCACATGAGAGCAATTTTGAATGGTGTAGACGACAGCAGTCTGGAAACTATAAAATGCTCTAAAGATTTAAGATACCAGCTACCCTACAGATACTCATTCTCTACCGAATTGCCCAAAATATATAAAGTAACGGAAGAATCTGAAACTATTTGAGGAGCTCTAATCCCAGTGGTAGTGAAAATTCTTTCCCTGGCAGGGTAGGGACTGTCTTCTCTGCTCCCACAGTATCTTGGGAGATACCCACTGAACTGTGTCTCTTTACATGTCTGCTTTCCCTACTCTAGAACAAGGATCAACCGTGGTCATCTTTTTAGCCACAGTGCTTAACATTCAACTTGGCACACAACAAGCACTCAATAAATGTTTAAGAGTGTGGGTAATGTTTCCTGAGGATGTATTCTAGGTCACTGTTTGAGTACCTTACATACAGAAGTATGCAGGAAATATTGCGAGTTCAGTTCCAGACGACTGCAATAAGGCCAAGCACACAAATTCTTTCTGGTTTCCCATGCATATAAAATTTATGTTCACACTGTTCTGTAGTCTCTTAAGTGTGTGATTGCATTATGTCTGAAAAAATAATGTACACACACACCTTAATTAAAAAAATACTCTGCTAAAAAATGCTAACCATCACCTGAGCCTTCAGCAAGTTGTTATCTTTTTGTAATAGCTGCATCACAGATCACTGATCACAGATCACCATCACAAATATAATAATAATGAAAAAGTTTGAAATATTGCAAGAATTACCAAAATGTGACCCAGAGATATGAAGTGAGAGAATGCTGTTGGAAAAGTGGTACCAGTCAACTTCTCGACACAGAGTTGACAAATTTTCAATTTGCAAAAAAAAAAAAAAAAAATGATGTCTATGAAGTACAGTAAAGCAAAGTGTAGTGTAATAAAATGAAGTATGTCTGTATATTAATTCATTTAATCCTTCCAATAATAAAATTCTCATTTTGTCGTTGAGGGAACTCAAGTCCAGGGAATTAAATAACCTGCTTAAAGTCATGTGGTCATTAGTCATCACTTGAGACTGCTCCTAACTGCTGCTATGCTTTCCTGCCTTGAAGACATTAATACTCATTGCTGAAATCTAGACAGTAAAGGCAAAGATGGCTATAAGAAAAATATTATTTCCTTTATGATTTTCTGTATAATCATAATTCTGCCATCTAAACTAGAGGTAACTACACCTCACATGTCTCCGCATTCTGTGGGTGATATTTCATATTATAGTTGAGTTTATCCTATAAATAATTGTGTAGCTATTTGTAACTTTTATATGTCATAATCCCTTTTAATGACAAAAACATCGTTGCATAAATGGGTGGATCATTGTTTAGCCACACTGTCTCCTGTAATTGGGCACTGTATTTTCCCCCCTGTTTTAAATGATTCTGTAACAATTTTTTTTTTTGTGCATACATTTTTTGTGTGGACTATATTTTTATGTGATTCTTAGGAAAGGATATTCTTGAGATTTTTGATACACATGACCAAATGCCTTGCTACAAAGGCGGTATTAATTTATACCCCTACCAGTAGGATCTGAGTGGGCCTTAGACATTAGAGAGGTTTTTGAAAGAGAAAAGTGCAGAAACTTGAAGATTCTGAGTAAAGGAGGAGACAGCCCAGGAAACAGTGAGTTGCATACTTCAAAGTGTTAAGCATGGCTGACCTTTAACCCTCCTGCTCTTCACCCACTTAGAAGAAATGGAATTAAACAAAAGCTGCCCAAAGAGGAAGTGGAATTCTATTGTCTTAGGCTGCACCTCCATTGTCTAAGGACTGAATGGCTTGTTCTTGCTAAGTGTGGCAGGTCATTAGGCCTCAGTTTGTCAGCAGGATGATGACATGGCTTAAATTTCACTGAAGAATAATGAAACACATTTCACAGGCAAAGCCAGCCATCCAGAAAGTATCCTTAGAATTGTCTCTTGTCTTGTGTGTGCATGAACACGTGCGTGCTTGTACATGTGTGTATGTGGGATGGTGGTGGAGTGGTGGAGAGGAGGGGCGGTCAGCTTAAGAAGAGTTGCCAGTAAGAGAAACAACTGATCAAAGGATTCGACTTTGCCATTTTTGCGGGTTTTTCCGAGCTTATTTTGTTAGATTTGGCACACTGCGGCGAATTTAGAGCACCATGCTGAGGCCTTTTCATTAATACCTGGGAGGCTGTCTCTAGCCCATGGCGCTTCAGTAGAGGAATTAGAGATATATAATTTACCCAGTGTCTAACTTCGTATCTTGTAAGATCCCGGTTTTAATTATCTGAGAAAAGCATTTACTTTTCTCTGCCTTTATCTTGTGCTCTGAGTGGGTCTCTTTCCCACCTTCTCCCTCCCTCCTCTTTCTCTTCTCTTTAACTCTCTAGCAATTACGTCTTGACTGCAGGGCAATCATCTTTCCATTCAGGGACTCCATTTTTATTGTTTGTCTTTGCAATAACTGTATTCTCCTGTTTATATCTGTTGGCTTTTTTTAAAATCCCAAAGACTAAGTGTGCTTTGCTTACCTTGGGTAGCAAGAAGAAAATGATCTCTCTCAGTTTCAGAAAAAGAGACCTACCCCCAGTAGGAATGCCAGCCCTGGAAGCTACAAATTATTTATACCCTTTGACACAAAGAATACGAGTCACCTGGAGAGAACTGGTGGCATTGTCCTTGGGCATGTGAGAACTTTAAATTTGGCAAGGAGCTTTATAATTAACCCTTTGGGTTTCAAAATCAGATAAACCTAAATCAGAGGACTGGCTCCACTTAATAGCTTGTGAATTTGGCAATGATTTCTGAGTCTCAGTTGCTTCATCTGTGAAAGAGGTATAAAGACATTTACCCACCATAGGGTGGCTGGAAAGATTAAGTGAGACAAAGCAAGTGGACCACTCTGCACAAGGCCTGGCCTGCGTGCTCCATAAATGGTGACTGCAATTATTTTGATAGCTATACCATCACTATTTCTTTGACTCATAAAATTTTTCACTTGCTCTGTCCTGTAGTAAGGACTCTTCTTTTCTTCCTAAATGTAGCCTCGATTTTTCTGATAACCTCAACAGATGAAAGGGAGGGGATATCCTTTCCCAGCAACCAGTTAGTACTGTGATAAGAATGGCACTTTTGATTTGTTTTTCCTCCTTTTGCAATTGTTTGAGAAACAGTGGTCTTGTTTCCATAGCTCACCCAATGGGGTTTGATTTGGGGGTTAACTGATCCCTAAAAGGATAAGGAAGACCATGGAAACCCCAGAGGAAATATTTACGAAGAAGAAAGCATCTAAGCTATAAATATCTATCTAGCTTGTAATAGAATCGCTCAAATCAGGGCTTTGCTGGCCAGATGCATGGCTGATAACATTTTTACTCTCACATACTCAGTCCTAGGGTGCATAGTATAAAAATTACGGTATACATGTTACAACAAGTTGTAGGGCATTAATAGCAGTTCTGTGAAATGTGATTTGAGGCATCTGTTATCAAAGGTGCTTGCCCCAAATCTATGGCACTTGATTCAAATCGGCTGCTGTGGTCTCGCGTGTCTCCTTGAATTTTTTCTTTCATTGTTCGGTTCGCTTGCGCAGTTTTTTTCTTTTCCTTTTCTGCGTAATCAATTTCCTACTCGTACAAAGCATCAAATCTTTTGAAGCCTGGTTTCTCAGTACTTAGCAAAGCTTTCTCTTTCTATTCTGTAATTCTACAGGGTAGGGTGGAAAAGCAAGAATGCTTTAATGTCAGCAAGTAATTTTCTTTCTTTTTTATTTAATTTTTTTTTTTTGGTGGGGGGGCACATTGTGTGGCTTATGGGATCTTATTTCCCTGACCAGGAATTGAACCTGGGCCCTTGGCAAGGAAGCGTGGATTCCTAATAACTGGACCGCCAGGGAATTCCCCAGGAAGTAATTTTTTGTTGGTCTCTTTATCCTTTATCAAGACCTTAGTTATTGGTTCTGGGTGTTCCACTATTTTACTACATTGACCACCCACCCACTAGGTGGAATGAACTGATTACAGGACAGTCACTCACTTGATTATAGAACCCAGAGCCCTGGGTTAGGTGTCTGATTTTCGTGTGGGTAACCCACCTTCCTGGCTCCTGCCATCACAGTCTACAGAAATGCTCGTTGGGGCAGGTGGAGAGTGCCTTGGGTCCCCTGAAGTCACGCCTCCCCACGTGCCACCCACGCCCCCAAGAGGAGGACTCAAAATGCTTAACCTTATGTAGTAGAGAAACGAGTCCTTTTTTACATGCAGCCTCTTAGTGGGGTGGAAATAATTGCCATTTTTATAAATTTCTCTGCTGCTGTGCTTTGAATACTTGGTGGTTGGGGTGGTGGGTGGATGGGAGGTACCCTTCCTCTTGTGGGTGAGAAATAACTCTGCGGAAAATGAGTTGAGGGTCAGGCTGTGTGTAAAGAGAAGGCATTTCAGACTCAGGACTCAACTCAGCTTGTTCTGGAAGGAGACAGCACAAATGCTCTGCATAAAGAGAAAACAGGGTTGGGGGGATTAACTACTGCTCATTATTTGATGGTTGGAGGTGGGAAGTCTGGAGAGAGACTGTCGAAAATAGTAATATTATCTAACCTTTCCTGAGCAACTACTGTGTCTCAGGGCCTGTTCTAAATGCTTCCTGCATGTTGACTCATTGAATGTTCACAACCTTTATAGGTGTTATTATACTTGTATGTATATCTGTGTGTTGAGGTCAAATTCACAGAACACAAAGCATTTGAAAGTGAACAGTACAGTGACATTCACCACGTTATGCAGCCACCCCCTCTATCTAGTTCTAGAACACTTTCACCACCTGGAAAGGAAACCCTGTACCCACTGTGTTTGCTTCTGAGGCCTGCGGTGCAAAGTACCACAAACTGGGATGGCTTAAAACAACAGTTTGGGGCTCCTAAATCAATGTGTCTTTGCGACTGGGCTCCCTCTAAGACTTTGTTTGTTTGTTTTTGATTAGAAGATAATTACTTTTCAGTACTCTGATGGTTTTTGCCATATAGCAACATGAATCAGACACAGGTATACATACATCCCCTCCATCCTGAATGCCCCTCCCATCTCCCTCACCACCCTACCCCTCCAGGTTGTCACAGAGCACTGGCTGTGGGTGCCCTGCCCCACACGTCAGCCTCCCCCTGGCTGTCTCACATATGGTGAGGATGAATGCTATTCGCTCAAATCATCCCACTCTCTCTGAGACTGAACGGAGCCCTCCTTGCCTCTCTCAGCGGCTGGTGCAGCCAGAAGCCCATGGTGGCCCTTGGTTTCCGCTGCATCAGTCCAGTCTCTGCCTCCCTCTGCTCACGGTGTTCTTCCTGTGTATCTTCACGTTGTCCTTCCTCTACGTGTCTGTCTCTGTGTCCAAATTTCCCCTTTCTATAAGGACACCAGTCATATGCTGGGTCAGGGCCACCCGAATGAATTTGTTTGAACTTGATTTCCTCTGTAAAAACTCTCCTTCCAAATCAGGTCATCTTCTGAGGTACTGGGGGTTAGGACTTCGATACATCTTTTCGAGGGCACGCAATTCAAACTATAATACCTCGTAAGCAGTTACTCCTCATTCCCCTGTCCTCCAGCCCCGGGCAACCCCCAGTCTGCATCCTGTTTCTATGGATTTACCTACTCTGGGCATTCTTATGAAGGAAATCAGACGGTATGTGACCTTCTGTGTCTGGCTTCTCTCACACAGCATAATGCTTTGGAAGTCCATCCACGTGTCGCCTGTATCAATACTTATTTCCCCTTATGGGTAAGTAATGTACTTGTTTCTCAAATGAAAAAACTGAGGCACATAAAGGCTATTTAACGCATCCAGGATGGCACAGGAAGGAGACAGCAGAGGCGGGATCTGGACCCAGAAGACCACCTGAGAAGCCCGTGTCCTTGAGAAGCATTGCCTCTAAGGAGTGCAGGGGAAACGAGCACAGGGAGGGAGCAGACCGGGAGTCAGGAGCAGGAGATGCCAAGGGCCTCTTAAGCGGCGCCTGGTGTTCAGTTTTAGGTTGTTTCCTAGTCCACGCTATGCACCCAGCTTCTCCATTCTTCCCAAACCTGCAGTAAACTCTTCCTCCCTGTCCTCCTTGGTATTAGTCTGCCTTGAGGAAGTAATGAAGGGTGGCGTCCAGAGCGGAGACAGGAATTTGGACTAAAGCTACACGGGAAAAGAATTAGAAAAAGAATAGATACATGTATATGTACAACTGAATCACTTCGCTGTGCACCTGAAACTAACTCAGCAGTCTTAATCAACTGTGCTACAACATAAAATAAAAATATTTTTAAATGTCCTGGAAAATGTAAGCTCTGGATGCTTTAAAAATTCATGGATGTCTGACTAAGCTGATTTATTGAAGTATTACGGGAGAGTAAGACCTCGGGGGTGAGGGGGAGGTGCAGGGTTTAAGGGCAGGCCTACATAGGTTGGATGGCATCATTGACTCAACGGACTTGAGTTTGAGCAAGCTCCGGGAGATGGTGATGGACAGGGAAGCCTGGCATGCTGCAGTCCATGGGGTCGCAAAGAGTCGGACACAACTGAGCGACTGAACAACAGCAACCATATAGTTTTGTGTAATTATCTTGATGTCCCCCAGAATATTTGACATAGCAGAACTAATCCTGTTACCCTCACTACCTAGACCCACCATATCCCCTTCACCTCTCCTTGGGTGAGTGGACCCTAAAGTGGGATGTGCCGCGAGAGAAGATATACAGATTGTTTCTGTGCCAGGTCAGTTCCAGAACAGTCCAAAATCTTTAAAAATTGTGACGGCCCATTTGCCAAGCAGAGAGCTTGCAAGCCAAGACCAGATCTGAGTCCTTTCAGGGATGAAGGCAGCGTCCTGGTTTCCTGGGACTGCAGCAGAAGTTCATTCTGTCACCGTTCTGGGGGCCAAGCAGGGAGTCAGCAAGAGCGATTCCTTCTGGAGGGACTCGAAGAAAAGCCTGTTCCCCTCAGGCCTGAGTGGGCAGGGACTAGTGATTCCTCTGAGTATTCAGTGACGGGAGGATCACAGTCATCCCTCGGTGTCCACCGGGGGTTGGTTCCAGGACCCCAAGGACACCCAATCCACAGATGCTCCAATCCCTTACGTAAAACGGGACTCAGTTAGGTTAAGTCACTCAGTTGTGTCCGACTCTGCGACCCCATGGACTGCAGCACGCCAGGCTTCCCTGTCCATCATCAACTCCCGGAGCTTAGTCAAACTCATGTCCATCGCGTCAGTGATGCCATCCAACCATCACATCCTCTGTCGTCCCCTTCTTCTCCTGCCTTCAGTCTTTCCCAGCATTAGAGTCTTCAGTTCAGTTCAGTTCAGTTCAGTCGCTCAGTCGTGTCCGACTCTTAGTGTTGGTATATAACCTATGCACGTCCTCCCGCACACTTTAAATCATCTCTAGATTTCTTATAATACCTAATCCAATGTAAATGCTATGTGAATAATTGTAAACACAATGCAACTGCTATGTAAATATTTATCAGAGTGTGATAAATTCAAGTTCTGCTTTTTGGAACTTTTTGGATTTTTTTTTTTTTAACAATTTTGATCCACGGATAGTGGATACATTGGTCTGACCACATTTGACTGCTGCTGCCCCTGCTGACAACTTGGGCTATGAGCTTCAGTTCTGGGGAGTCCCTGGGGCCACCAGGACACAGAGTCATTGCAGTCAGAAGGACTCATGAGGTATAGGGGGTTGGGTGGATGTGAAACACCTGCTGGAAACAGAGTTTATCGGTCGGTGCCACTGTGGAGTTAGACAGAATGGTCTGAATGTTCTCGTGGTTGCTACGTCAGTGGCTTGTCATCTATTACATTGTGTAAATCTATGTGCTTTTATCTTGTGATAACACTGGGGAGTTTTTTGCAAAACAAAAAAGAAAAGAAAACCCCCAACCCAAACTCTTCCTGCAGCCTTGGGCTTTAGAAAAAAGTGCATGTTGAATGAAAAATTCAGTACTGCGTATGCTTTGTTCAAGAATATTGATGGATGTGAAATTTGTTAACATTTGTCAGATGCTCTTGGAGCTGTAATAATAGCACTGACCACAGGTAAACGCAGAAGACAAAATCTCATGAAAAAGCATCACCATCTATTTAAAAAAATTAGTAACTTTTAAAGACAGTTATGCCTGATGAAAACGATTTCACATGTGTGGCAGTGTTTTTATATCAATCTGAGAAGTTTGACTTTTCAGTTAGGTAAAATGATTATTCTTCCAAATTAGTTTTGCTTAATTTTGACATCATCTTTTCTGGTGCCCATAGGAAAAGTAAAGGGAAATTTGTGAAATGGGCCCACTAGCTAAAAAATGTCACAAACATTTAAATGATGTAGTTTTATATCAGTTTCTTCCAGAAAAAGTCAGTTAATTTAAATAATGGCTTTATTATTATTTTTTTTTAATGCAGTTCATGGACTCAAAGCTTTTGAAAGATCATTCTGTCAAAGATTAAAGCGTCTGATATTATCATAGTTTATCACTTCACTTAAAAATAATTCAACAGTGAAGATGGTGTTGGTACTAAAAATACCAACTTCAGTGGAGCCCAGCATAATGGGAAAAAATAGTGTTATTACTAAATTAAGAAATCTGTGAAGCAGAAATGTATTTGGAATTAGCTGTAGTGCATTCAGAGATCAAAACTTCATCCAAACAAGCTGTGAGAGTCTACCAACAAAGTAGAAGCTACGGTTGACAGACGTTGTAAATATTTTTATTTATACACAGAGAAACCGAACTACAAAATATTGGTGATAGAGCTGATGTAGAATTAAAAAGTGCCTCAGCCTGGCAGTATGTGCTTTTTTTTTTTTTCTTTTCTGCATGTTCTTAGATTTTAGATATGTTGGACCTTTGAAGTGCTGTTTTATACATCAACTCAAGAATAATACAATACAGAATGACTTTCTACTTCATGTTTTTTTTAAACAAATGAGTCCTCAAAATGTTGTTTGCCTCTTACTTAAAATAAGTTGGTAATCTTTTATCAAGTATTCAAGGAATGGTGAGCCAAAAGACCAGCTCTGGAAACTTTTAGCAAACTAATTACTGAAAACAAGATTTGTACCTACAAAAACAAAGAAGGAATTGAAGCAATCAAATAATTTAAAATTTGAGAGTAAATACTTATGCTTTGAGATATCTTCTTTATGGGAAGAATATTTGGCTGGAGCTCTTATATTTAACGGGGCTTCTCTGATAGCTCAGTTGGTAAAGAATCTGCCTACAATGCAGGAGACCCCAGTTCGATTCCTGGGTCAGGAAGATTCCCTGGAGAAGGGATAGGCTACCTACTCCAGTATTCTTGGGCTTCTCCTGTGGCTCAGCTGGTAAAGAATCCACCTGCAATTCAGGAGACCTGGGTTCGATCCTTGGGTTGGGAAGGTCCCCTGGAGAAGGGAAAGGCTACCCACTCCAGTATTCTGGCCTTGGGGTTGAAAAGAGTCGGACATGACTGAGCGACTTTCACTTTCACTTCACTTATACTTAACTGGATGAGTTTATATTCTGTACTGGAATGGAATGAAATTGTGAAAGTCTGTGACTTTGTAGCATCTAAATTTGGCAAAACATTTTAAAAAATCATAAATAGAGATAAGTTACTTGATGAGTTTCATCCCATAAAATATTTGTCACCATTTCCATGAATGACAAAAAGATGACACCTGTGAAAAGTTTGGCACTGAAATAGTAACACATTTCAATTAAAAAAATTAGAATTGGGACTATTTTCCATTTATCAGAATTACTTCTTCACTTACCAGATACCTCAGCACCTGTAGAAAGAATATTTT
This sequence comes from Bison bison bison, assembly GCF_000754665.1. Taxonomy (NCBI): domain Eukaryota; kingdom Metazoa; phylum Chordata; class Mammalia; order Artiodactyla; family Bovidae; genus Bison; species Bison bison. The sequence continues at coordinate 1,627,409 of NW_011494846.1, read as the reverse complement.
TCTTAATTGGAAACAGCATGGTCAACTGAGAAGAGTTATTTTGTTACTAACCAGAGTTCTTAGCCTCCACAATCAATTGAAATTGGTAAGAGGCAGGACAGGAAATTCAGACAAGGCTTTACTGGGGCCCTTGCTGCAGCCAACAGATGGAGAACAGGAACAAATTCCCTCGTTTGCTTGCTCACTCGCTCACTGAACAGGGGTGACGTGGTTCCTTATACGGCGTGAAGGTAGGGGTGTGTCCAAGGCTCCAGCGCCAAGGGATGGCTTAGGTGGTTTGCCTGCCCCTTTGGTGGTGGTGAGTGCAGGGTGCAGGCCCAGAACCCTGCTTTTGCTTCCGGTTCTTCAGAAGCGGCAGTTGGTCTTTTGGTCTTTTTGTCCATAAGTTGCCCTAACTGCCCATGCCGGCGGCTATTTTTAGTCCCATGTTATTTCTTTGTATTTTATTGTTCAAGGAGAGGTTTTTCCAGGTGCAAGCGCTACTGCAAAGGGACCCAGGTCCCAGGTCCCAAACCCATCTCGAATCTATGGTCAGTAAGTTTTTTGAGGAAAAGGTTGCTGCGTGGCACGTGGGATCTTAGTTCCCTGACCAGGGATGGAATTCACACCCTTTGCAGTGGAAGCACGGAATCTTAACTGTTGGACTGCCAGGGAAATTCCAACAATTTTAAATATCTCAATATGAAATGCAACTTTGAAAAGATTGCAGGCAATTTTATGAAAAAATAGAAATATAAATGTTAAAAATCCATTGTTTAGAAAAATACCTGTTCCATAGTATTATATATAGATTTGACTCTAGAATTTATTACAAAAAATGTTTATGAATAAGATTATTCTGCTTATGTTATTTTTAACTCTTTAGGTCTAAAAAATTTTAAGTATTTTGCATGAATAGATGCTGGGTTTTTTTTTAATTTTTAGAAATGATTTTATTTTTGAAAATAATTTTTGGCTGAAATTATTTTATGGGCCTACCGTTACGATAAAACCAACTTGGCAATCTATGAATGCATATTTAAACATATATTTTTTAAATACTTAAAGCATATTTTTCTCTCATTCACTTTCAAAATTGTCCCCAGTGTGGATTATAAATTACATAGTTACATAGTAGTTAAAAACAGATGCCTATTTTTAGTGTGTGTCTTTTTTTTTTAATCCTGCTGTCTCATTTATAACTTGCGGCAATGTTCCACAGTCATCTATCCATTTCCGGATTCCTGAACACCAGGAAGAGAAGACTGATTACGACTTCCGTAATTAGGAAGTAGTTTGTGCTTTGGGTATTGGATGGTCTCACCAGGTCCTTCCCCAGTTCACTTTGACTTTTCTCTCCCCAAAGCCATGCCATTCAGTGACTTCTACCTCTGACTCAGCCAGCTCTGGGTTGAGTCATTAAGCATTTAAAAAGCTGTTTATTTTGTTTTGGTAATTATATTTGCATTCATTGTGTATCTTTAACAAATCATTTTTTTGTTTATTTACGTTACAGTACATAGTTCCTTTCTGCGTAGAAGGAAAATGTAATTCTTTCAGTATTGTAGCATTCTGCACACAAGCATATTCACTAATGAGTTCATTAAGAGTCAAATAATTAGGTAATTGGTGTATTAAATGCCCTATATCATGCAGAAATCCACAGTGAGTTGTTTCATAGGTGATTAGAAATATAGGTAATACTGGGAACACATTGTTACTCTCCCCTTTAATGTAAGAGAATATGGGCTTCTGTTGCCCATAAATTCCCTACCCAGTGGAATTTCAGGTACGGATTAGACTCAGATAACAGGGGCCACCTGTATCTATTGAATGGTTTATTTTTTCCCCAGCTGTACTGAAGCATAATTGACATATTACACTGGGTCAGCTTAAGGTGTCCAGTGTGTTGATTTGATGCCCTTATACACTGCGAATGATCACCACCATAGGTCACACTGAAGGACTGTTTAAGATGCCAGGCACTCTTTCAGCCCTGGGGGCTCAACAGTGAACACACAGTCTTTGTCCTTGTAGAGCTTTGGTAGCGGCGAGAAGGACACAAAAATAAACAAATAATATAAACTATGGCAGGTGGAGATGCGTGTTAAAGAGAAAAATGAACCAAGCAAGGGGGACAAGACAGATGAGGGAGGTGCTGTTTTATTTAGGCCGAGAAACGAATCAGTGGAGAGACAGAGTGAGGTGGTGAAGCAAGCCATTGGAATATCTAGGGGAAGGGTGGCCGGGCCAGGAGGATGCCTGGGGGCTGGAGGAAGAGGGTCGGGGAGGAGAGGACAGAGGGTGGGTGGAGGAGATCTTGGAGGACCTTAGAGGCCAGAGTAAGGACTTTGGATTTCACCCTGAGTGAGATGGGCAATCACTGAGAGATTTGAGCAGAGGAATGATATAGCTTGGGCTTCCCAGGTGGCGCCAGTGGTAAAGAACCTGCCTGCCAATGTGGGAGATACAAGAGCCGCAGGTTTGATCCTGGGTCCGGAAGATCCCTGGAGGAGGGCACGGCAACCCACTTCACTACTCTTGCCTGGAGAATCCCATGGAGAGAGGAGCCTGGCGGGCTACAGTCCATGGGGTCGCAAAGAGTCGGACACGACTAAATCGACTTAGCATGAAGCACATACGTGATACAGCTTATGTTTGCAAAGGATCATGCTGGCTGTGGTATAGCCAAAAAAAAAAAAAAAAGCCCTCATAGTATGTACATGTGTGCACATCTGCTTGTGTGTGTGCATGTATGTGTGTGCACACGATGGGGAACAGAAGGCTAAGAATGGGCAACCAGTGAGAAGACTCTTGCCAAGGTCCAGACAACACATGATGAAGGCTTAGGCTAGTTGCACAGGGAGTGGTAAGAAACAGCAGATATATTTTGAGAGCAAAGCTGAAATGATTTGTGATGAAGTGGAGGCAGGAGAAACTTGAAGCCTTTTGGCCTGTGTATAAGAAAGGAAGGAGTTGCCATCTTGCTGAGCAGGGGGAGGTGGAGAGAGAAGCACGTTTAGCTGGGCTGGGGTCGGGGAGGCCAGAGTTCGGTTTCCAAAGTACTAAACTGGAGTAGCCTCTAAGACATCCCAGTGGAAATGGAGTGGTTGATTACTTATCTCCCTAAGCCTGGTTACTTCATCCGAAGACTGGACCTGTTAATAATACCCATCTACTCCACCAGAGGATTACTGGGAGGGTGAAGAATTATGAGGTTTAAAGTACTTTGCCAGAGCTCATAGTAACCACTCAAATGTTACTGTCACGAATATCCTTGATTAATTCACATTTTCTGAGAAAATGAATACAGAAAGGAAATACCACATACTTGAGTGTAACAGAGTCCATCCCTAGAGTCATAGAATGGGAGCCAGAAGTGATCTTTAGTCTCCAATAATTCCAATCCTCCTTTTATGGATGGGAAGACTGACGGATGGCCAGGGACCAGGGAGGCTCGTGGTGAATCTAGAATCTGGGTCCGGAATCCAAGGCCACTGCCCCTGAGGTCTGCAGTCCTCCCATGACAGAGTACTTCCCACGGAACGTTTTTCCCCCTAGAGTCTCAATTTTAAACATGTTTGCTAAAAACCCAAGATGGTTAATGCTTAGCCAGGATCCTCAGAGGTTTACTCTTCACAGAGCAGGGAGCAGTCTGGGCCTGGGGGGATGGCACTGTGGGTGAGGTTCACACCACCCCTTCTTCAGAAGTGTGAGATGCGGGAGGAGTGATCAAACCCATCATAAGCTCCAGGGGACCAGGCCTCAGCATCCACCCGTGCATGCGAGGCTCTTTTCTTGGGTGAAAATATCCCAGGGTGGGGTGGGAGATGGCAGGAGGGTTCAGGAGGGAGGGGAATATGTATACCTGTGGCTGATTCGTGTTGATGTATGGCAGAGGCCAACACAGTATTATAAAGCAATTATCCTCCAATATAAAAAAAAAATAGAGGAAAAAAGATATCTCAGGATCCAGCTTTGTAAGTCACCTGGGCCTGTCCAGCCAGAGCGACCTGGAGGATCAGAGATGTATCTAGAAAAGTCAGTGCTCCCGAGAGGTTTCTTTGCTTCTCATCTCACCATATTTCCTCTTGCCCTCCACCAACTTCCGGGTTAATGCTGCTCAGAAATTACATGTGTCTGATCATTTCCATTCATCTTCAGATGGTGATTAATGCATAATTTATTCTTGAGCCCTTTTGAGAGGCTGAAGTTTCTGCAGAAGGTCTTTGTGGCAGGCCTGGGAATGAGAGCATCAGATCCTTTTCCATTAGAGCCTGCTGCAGCTGTGAGTGCTGGAACATGGCGGGTGGGGGTGGGTGAATACTCAGGGCTTTCTAACTCTTCCCAAAGTGGGGACTTTTCACCGCTGAACCAGAGGAACCGACCAACCCCTTGTCCATGGGAAAGCGCTCAGCTGATCATGCTGACGATCTACTCTCCTCCCTCCAGAAACTCTAAGCCCCGCCTTGTAGTTTAGCCCAGCGCATCCTGGGGAACTGGAAGGTGGCAGGCAGCAGGCCCTAGCCAGTGCAGATGGAGTGTGAGAGGCCGGAGGGGCTGGACTCTGCTCAGAGCCCGAAACACGGCTTCCCTGTCCAGCATCCATTCTCCCCTCTCCCTTGGTGACAAGCACTAATTTTGTTTGTTGCAGGAATGTTGCAAATTCCTAATGAGTCTATGAGATGTAAGATTAAGCCTACTGAATGAAGCTTTGGGAGAACTCTAGCATTTTTGATTAAAAAAAAAAAGCACAGGGTCTGGAGTAGGAATTTTGATCATGAAAATGAGAGTCCCAGATCAAGGATGGCAAAGCAGAGGGACACAGGAGCGTGGGACTTGGCCATCACTGAGGGTGATGTCCCAGGTCCCCACTCAGATCTCTTGTCGGGTGAGAAGACATCACCCTCTTGTACCTTCTTTGCCGCGTGCTGGATGTTATGCCTGATCATTCAGGGATGTTCTGCCCTCTTTCTCCTCCTGAGTCCTTTCACTGGGCAAACAGCTCTTGAAATTTCACATTGTTTCTGACCCAAACCCTCCACTGGGCAATACCCAAATGGCTATTTCTTTCCTTTTCTTGTCTTTCCTCCCCCTCCCCCGCCAATGACCTAATCAGTGATTATCATTGTGGATATCTGAGAATGGATACAAATGAAGGAGAGAGGAGTAGAGGGCTACAGGAGTGGGAGAAAAAGGCCCCAGAGAACGGAAATCATCAAAAACAAAGCCTGGAGATACAGCTTAAAGAGCTTCATCATTATTAATTTAGGAAGCTTAAAGAGGGTTGGCGACAAGAAAAGGGCAGTTAAAAAAAAAAATCCCAGTGATGAGCCTGCCAGGCAGGAGAAGATGGTCCAGTCCTCTGAGAGCCAGGCGGATCCCAGGCCTCTCATTTCCTGTGTTCCTCCACTGGGTCGGGGCGTGGGGGGAGTGCATGGTGCTGGCCGCAGGCCCCAGGGGGCAGACAGCGCAGAGCAGCCCTACAGAGGCTGCCCCACCCGCTGTGGGCTGTCGGCTGGGCTTGAGCAGGCTCAGCCGTTCTGGGTAGTCTCGTGGAGCATGTCTGATGGAATATGAATACTATTTAATCATGGGTCTGGCCTGGACATTGACCAGTCAGAATGGAAATCGCCTACCATGCTAAATCCGGGTGCAGGCAGGAGCCCTCTGCATTAAACCTGGCCCGTTTCATGAAGATGCGGGGTTGTTGGGGGTAGACCACAGGTTTTAGGAGAGGAGTGGGCACAGCTTGAGGCAGTGGCTGGGAGATGGCTTGGGGAGGGATTTTCTTGGTCAACCAATATGCAGCATCTCAACGCCTTAGCAGCGAGTCCAGTTGCCCTGGTGTGTGCTGGCTGAATTCCCGCCTTGGAGCATCATCCCTGTAATCTGTGCTTCTGTGAGGACTGAACCACATTTGAGCCACGACATAGCACAGGATCTCTTTGGTGGAATCCCTCACTGGCTCTGCTGGAGAAAGTTAATTAGGCAGCGTAGGTGATGATTTCCAAGAGCCCGAGGGTCAAGCAATACCAAGGCTAGTTACCCTTGACCTTTCTGACTTTTCCAAATGTGTTTTTCCCTATGGGGTGGGCGGTGGGGCGCTCTGCCTTCCCTCCAATACAGCCTCCTTTGGTCTCCTTCCCTCTTGGAGCTCTTATTCCCGGCTGGGGAACTTTAATCAAAAGCAAGGAGAAGGCAGCTCATGGGTCGTCATTAGGATGATCGGATGTGAAATGACCACTGGATTGTTTTCATTTCTCCCAGACAGCAGCCTGGTGTTCCGCGCTGTCAGCTCATTAGAGGATGTCACTGAGAAATGCAAAATAGCCCCGTTCCAGCACCATCGGCCCCTTTCTAATTCCCTCAGCACAGCACAAGAGAGCTGGAGCACGCTGAGCTGAGCTCATCACCTGGGCAGTGGAGTTGTTACTGGGCTCACTCAGAGGGGGCTGCAGGGCTTTCAGGCACTTTTTTTTTTTTTGGTACACAGCAGGTATATTTCCACAATATAAATGTCTGTGACATATCTCTCTACCTCTCCTTCTACATCATTTGACTACCTTGTTCCCGAAAGGATTTATGGCCAGTTTCAACCTGACAGATTGTTGTTTAGTCACCAAGTCATGTCCCATGTCTCTTTTGTGACCCATGGACTGTAGCCCACCAGGCTCCTCTGTCCATGGGATTTCCCAGGCAAGAGTACAGGAGTGGGTTGCCATTCCCTCCCCCAGGGGATCTTCCTGACCCAGAGATTGAACCTGCATCTCCTGCATTGGCAGGCAGATTCTTTATCACTGTGCCACCTGGGAAGCCCTTCAACCTGACATTCTTCAGCTTAAACCTGAGCTAGGCAGCTCTTTAAGAAAAGAGAAAATAGGAGATAACAATTCTCTTGGTAAAACAATTCTTGACTTTAAACAAATGATATACTTTCTGACTTTTCAATATAATTTAACCTACCTAAATTTATGATAAAATAAGAAGCCCTTTATTACAGCAGAGCGCATTCTGTGCGGCCTCACAGTGCTTCTCATTCTTTCTCCTAAAACACCTTGATGCCCAAGGACCCCAGGGTCTAAAGGTAGTTCAGCAGGATTTACAGTGAGTAGAAGTTTCTTCAAGGTCACACAGTCTAAGTGTGAGTGATACTCTAGCATCCTGTTCCATAGCCTGTCTGTTTAATAGGAAGTTTGTACCTGGCTTGTGATATTGCAGAGGTTCCGCTCATCCGCCCAGATTTCTGGCAGGGCTGACACTCCTCCCTAAGATCTGCCAGGCTTGCCTGGCACCTCTGCCTGTGAGGCTTGTTTTTCCATCTGCAGCCCAGGAGAAGGGGAGTGGGAAAGTCTTAGCCTCGGAGAGACCAGTGGCCTGGAGTTCAGACCAACTCTGGCATTTCTAGGCCTTCTTGGCTGCCAGAATCCAGACTCTTTTATCCTCAATATTGGATTCTCAGGACAGTCTGTTCCACTTCTGGGCCTGATGACTGAAAGAGAGGATCTGGAAGTGCACGTGGCTGTTGCCAGCTTTCAAAAGTTTCTAATGGCTTTAGGTTTGAGTTGGGGTGAAACCTCTTTCTCGTGTACAGTTGACTCTTGGACAAGGTGAGTTTGAACTATGTGGGTCACTGATCCATGAATTTCTGTCACTAAATACCCATTTCAGTACTGCATGATCTGGGGGGAGGTTGAATCTGTGCATGTGGAACCACGCATACTGAAGGCTGATTGAAGAGTTAGACTTGGATTTCCAGCTGTGCAGAGGATTGGTGTTCAAGGGTCAACTGTAGAAATGTTTCTATGTGTAAAACAGGTCGGAGAGAAATAAAATATTACAAGGGCTATTTATGTCTTAACACGCATAATTAGATAGTGATTGCTAAATACCATTGTAAGGAAGCGGGGCTCCTAGAAGTGGCTGATTTCAGTCCAGGGGAGTAAATATACAAGATGACCCTAGAGGATCTTGTCATCCTGAAATGTAAGCAAACTTTTCAAGACTACAGAGGTGTGTCAAAAAGACTCAGAAGCCCACCTGAATAAGCTCCACATATCCAAAGATGGGACAATGTAGGCATCAGAAAAGATAATCACTCAAGTGGTTGGAACCCACTCAGTTCCTTTATACTTCAAGTTATACACGATTCTTATAAGGAAAAAATCTTACTGGTCAGCTTTGGACGAGTCTAGGAAATGACCTTATTATTTTGAAAACTGGTAAATGAAAGAAATAAACATTAGCTTACATTTACTCTATGAATTCTATCTCAGGGAAACCAAATAGTTGATTAGGAAGTTTTTCTTTATCCCAGTATTAGTGCTAATAAATAAAAAATGAATGATGAAATTAAAAATGTAACATTTTGCAGCCCCCCATGAATAAATGGATCCAGGCCATGGTGTCTCAACTTTGGACTATTGACATTTGGGGCCAGAAGATTCTCTGTGGTGGGGGACTGTGTGTTGTCAATCCCTGACATGCACCCACTAGATGCCAGGGGCATCTCTTCCCCCACCTGGGATGGCCAAAGACGTCACAGGACATCGTCAGGTGTTCCCAGGGAGGACAAAATGCCCCTCGGCTGAGAAACAGCGCTATAGGCAGGAACAACCCGTGGCTGTGATGACATCGCAAAAAGAGTGGTAACCAGACTTCATGCGTCTCCTGGTGGAAGCACACGCCACCACCTTGGAAATTCTTACCAAAGCAGAACAAAAACAAACTGGTCTGAACTCAGTCTCTATTCTATTGGGTTGACCAAGAAATTCATTCTGGTTTTTTCTAGATGTTATGGAAACCCAATAATTTCCATAGACATCTCTCTCTCTCTCTCTCACACACACACACACACACACTAACCAGCATTACACGAATGCGATCAGCAAAATCTGGACTGTGTCAAACGCTAAGGGCACATGACATACTTTATTCAGCAAAAAATTGTAAGGAACAAGCAGTGACACATGAGGAACCTAGAGATCGAGAGTGTTACAATAAGAGGCATTTCAACCAATTACTTTGTCGAGCTCACATTTATATCCCATTTTAAACAAACTTAAAAACTATAAGATTCTTGAGAAAATTTAATGACATTGAGGAATTATCGTTCATATTATTTTTTAGGTGTGGTAATGGTGTTGTGAATATGTTTTTAAAAGTCCCTCTCTTTTAGTGATATGTACTGAATAATTATGGATGAAATAATAGGAAGCCTGGGATTTGCTTTACAATAATCCAAACAAGATGCATACATGAAATAAAATTTAGCATATATTGATAACTGTTTTTTTTTTTTTTTTGATAACTGTTGATGATAGTTAATGTTCATCGTGCTTTTCATATGTTTGACTATCTTCATAATAAAGGTTTTAAAAATTTTTTTTTAATGCACGAGCCCTCAGGGGAAGTTCCAACATGAAGAGAAGGTGACATTCAGTCTATCCCATCTCCGGGTGCCTCCCAGGATCTGATGCTAATACACAGAGGTCAGGCAGCCAGAGCTCCATTTCCTGCCCTGGAGCCTGTGTCTGCATGGTGCTCAGGAGTGAATGGAGATGAATAGAAGGGTCAGGCCCATCCTCGTGTTAATTAGCCATTAATTGCTCTAAGTAGTAGATTAACTGATTCACAATTTTCCTAAATGTATTGGCCCTCCAGTTAATGAAGAGCCTAATGCAGTGCTTTTGGGCATATATCATTCCTTTGCAGGACTGGCATGTCCTTATCTCCAAACTACTGAGCTTGGCTTGAGAGGGCATGACAGCTGCTCCAATTTTGGGCCTGAAGAAACTGGCATGGCAGAGAGTAGAGAGACCTGGGGATACCGGCTAGAAAGGATAAGAATGTCCAGGTGAATTAATAATGGATATGCACTTCCTGTAAGCCTGCAGGCGCAGGGAGACTTGTTGGGTCTCTGCTAAGATGATGGTTTTGGAAAGTTA
>NW_011494846.1:1551365-1617383 GCF_000754665.1 Bison bison bison | reverse complement strand
ACCGCCCCCAGCCCCTCTGCCCCTACTCAAAAGCGGCCAGGCCATCTGATGCTCCCGGCCCTGGGGGAAGGATGTGGGAGAGTGGAGAGCAAATGGCCTGCCTGCTTTTTGCTGTCTCACACCAGTTCAAAGGACTACACCCTTAGGGAGAAATGTCAGGAGAGGAGGCAGGCTCCCTGAGCCCATCATTACCCCCAAATCTAGCCAGGGTTTTCCTTGAGGGTAAGACAGAAGTAAAGACAGTGGGTAAGTGATGATCAGATGGAGAGGCACTCAGCCTCCTACCTCCAGGGCTGGCCGCAGAGTGAGGCCAGGCCGCTGGCCTCAGCAGAGTCCAGAGACTTCCACGGCCCTGAGTGGCACAGGCTGGACCAGGCTGACGTCCTTGCCCTTCCCTTGTCTGTGCAGAAAAGACTGGGAGGCACCTGATGGACAGTGGTGAAGACTCTTGGTGGACCTGTGGCAAGTGGCCGTCTCCCGCACCTACATCCAGACTGGTGCCAGCCTCTCTGACTAGATCTTGTGTTGTGCTGTACTGAGTTGCTTCCAACTCTTTGCGACCCCAAGGACTGTAGCCCGCTAGGCTCCTCTGTCCATGAATTCTCCAGGCAAAAATACTGGAGTGGGGTGCCGTTTCCTTCTCCAGTGCCTCTTCCTGACCCTGGGTCTCCTGCGTGACAGGCAGATTCTTTACCACTAAGCCACCTGGACTCCATGTAAAATGCTCTGCCCTCATGAATGAGATTAGTGCCTTTAGAAAAGGGACCCCAGAGAGCTCCCTCCCCTCTTCTGCCCTGTGAGGTTATAGTGAGAAGATGGACATCTGTGAACCAGGAAGGAGGTTTTCACCAGGCACCTAATCTGCTGGCATCTTGACCTTGGACTTCTTGGCTTCCACAACTATGAGAAATGAATTTCTGTTGGTTTTAAGTCACCTGTATGGTATTTCATTATAGCTGCCCGAATGAACTCAGACGGAAACTCTAGGGTCTGTTCTCTCTTTTCCAGCTGATAGCCTATTGGTCGTCAACTTTTCCAGATACTATTGCAGAAGTGTCACGGGCCTTGCTCCTTGTCTCTACTATCGTTGTCAAAGCCTCAGCTCAGATCGTCCTCAAATCTTAGTAGGGCTGCTTCAGAGTCCGTTAGCTGGTATGCTCGACACTCATCTCTCTCGACTTCAATCTACCGCTGACACACTGCTCCTGAGAGCAGGGCTGGTCACCTCGCTGTGTTGCTTGATGGTCGCTCATGCCCCCATCATGTCTGTGGCTCCCCTTTCTTTGGCGTTCACAGCCCTTCCTGTTGTCCTTCCTTCAGGCTGTTTCTCGCTCTCCTCAGTGACCCTGGGCACTCGGGCTTTCTCTCAGGGTCTGTTCACTGCTCCTCAACCTTCCTTTGGTTTGGTTCCCTGGAATGCACACGTATACCCGTCTATCTGGGCAGCTCCTACTGATTTGTGTGGGTCGAGCCTCCTTGCTGCCTCCTGCCTGAGAACTCCCTCCTTGTTATTCCCTACGCCCAGGCGCAAGGCTGGTGCCTCCACTTCACGCTTGTGAGAATTTGTCCACACTTGGCATTCCAGTTGGCGCAGTGGTAAAGAATCTGCCTGCCAGTGCAAGAGACACAGTCCCCGGGATGGGAAGATCCCCTGGAGAAGGGATGGCTACCCACTCCAGTATTCTTGCCTGGGAAATCCCATGGGCAGAAGAGCCTGGCGGGCTACAGTCCATGGGCTCTCAAAGAGTCGGACACACCTGACCTACTGAGTACGAGCATTCTTATGTCACTTACCACACTTTCTCTTTTCTCTTCGATTGTAAACTCAAGGGCATGCCCACGATCCATTTTAGAAAATCTCCAGTAGCTAACCCACAGAAGTTGCTACGTGAATGACGTCTTATCCACACGGAACACATCGGTCTGTGCTCACCTTGAGCGAGCTTCTTCACCGTATCATGGTGTGTAGACTAAAGGAGCCTTTGATTCCTGCTTCAAAGGACCAGAGGTGGAAGAGTTGCACTCTCAATTCAGGTATCCAGCCCAGCAGCGAGGCTACCTGAGTGAGACAGTGGAAGAAATTTTTATTGGTATGAAAAGACTCAGTGGAGTCAAATCTGCTGCGCACCTGATACTCAGTTGCAAACAAGCCTGCTCTGTGTGAAAACAGAGATCGACAAAGCAGATGTATTAGTGTATAGTTAGTTGCTTTGAGATTAATCACTTTCCCATCTGTCCTCTTCTGTCTCCAGGGCCACAGCCTGGAAGACAACAGAGGCAGCAGTCCCACCAACCCGGGAGATCTTTCTCCTAACATCTCACGGATCTGACTACTTTTCTCCACCTCCCCTGCGGACACACCGCTCAGGCCACTTTCGTCTTGGTTGCACATTGTTGCAGTCTCTCCGGCTAACTTCAGGCCTCCCAGTAGACAGCACTTCCTTTCAACAGTTCTCTCCTCTCCAAGACTGGGTTAAGTGCCTCACTTGTATGTTCTTCTACATTATACTGCAGCTATCCTAACTCTTGTTTCCCGCATCAAACTTTTCTGTTTGCACATTATTCTCATTGTCCACATATAAGACGTAGGTGGTTACATTGTTATTGCACAGAGGAACTACAAAGGTAGGGGTCAAAATATTTTAAAAACGTATGTTTTTAAGTCGTATTTACTCATTTTTACATTTTGGTATGAAAACACCAGCTTATTTAGTGAATTGAACTTAATTGGCTTAGGAAATAGATCTTTTCTTTCTATCTTTACCTTTGACTTTTCAGCACAGATTAAGATTTGCCTAACCTAACGTGTAGGCTTCCCTGGTGGCTCAGTGGCAAAGAATTTGCCTGCCAATGCAGGAAACGAGGGTTCAGTCCCTGGGTCAGGAAGATCCCCTGGAGAAAGAAGTGGTAATGCACTCCAGCATTCTTGCCTGGAGAATCCCTTGAATAGAGGAGCCTGGTGGGCTACAGTTCATGGGGTCACAGAGTTGGATATGACTTAGCAACTGAACAACAGCTTAACATATATTGAGAGTCATGTCTCAGGCATGGGGATAGGGGGGTGTGTGTGTGTCTGTACTTTTTCTGTCTTTCTCACAGGTTTTCATCAGTTAGGTGGGGATAATAATTGGGTCTGTTAGCAAATAGAGCTGTAAAGAGTGGATTTCCAGTTTGAAAGAGTCTGCTTCCCTTAGCACCTGGTTTTTCACTAGAAAGGTATCCATTCCCTGGAAAGACTAAGTCAGGTTTTGAAGTCTCCTAATCAATACAGTTATCCATCCATCCACTCATGAGGGCATCAAAATGCTCAGAAGAAAACTTCGAGTTTTACATTGTTAAAGAAATAAGGTCAAATGTTATATTTTTAAACCCTTTACAAGTCACTCTCAGCAGCAAACCTCTTCCTTTCTATCCCTGTGATGATTTCCAGCAACTTGTTTCTGCTTTCAAATTGAATGGGAGGAATTTTTATGAGATGAAGTAGCTTCCTGAAATTAAAAGTAAATTTGAAAGAAAAGACTTCATGAGAAATGGCACTGGAGACAAAACAGGGTTTCTGAAAAAGTGGTCTTTTAGCATAGGAAAGTAAAAATCAAGCTTTAACTCTCTCCTCTCATTAACCATGGCTAACATTTCCTGGATGTTTGGAGTTATTGGTCTAAGATCTGTGCAATCAAGCTTTCCAATCTCTGCTTGCCTGGAAGCAGCTTCAAAGACAGGATATCTGGAAGAGGACTCCGTGGCTCCAGGAAACTGAATCGTGGAACTGAGTATCGGTGACAGCTCTTGTGAGCTACTGAGGCTTTGCAGAGGGAAGGAGAAAATGTCTTTCCTTCTTCCTTCATCAAACCATGTGAAACAAACTGGAACAAGATGTTGTCTGTTCCGATGATGTGGGTGAGAAGAACTTGTCACAGAAGATGTGAATTGAGTAAAATCTGAGAAGACTGCTCAGGGGCAGAGAAAGAGGAGAAAGGAGCTGGAGGAGCATCAGCAAGGGAGGGAAGAGCCTGCGTGGAGGGGTGAGGCAGGGCGGTGAGACCAGCAGGTGTGTGGACGGAGATGCGGAAGACCGAGCCAGGAGTCAGACAGGCGCCCTGATTCCTTTGACCTCAGGAGAGCCTGACACACAGAACAGCGTTCCCTATGGTGATTAGATGCTAGAAGACCACAAAGAAATTGGAGCTGGAGCCATGTCGAGTTCATTCCCTTCTTTTCAGCAGGCTTACTTGGTTGGGGTCAGAGCATACAGAGTGTGGACCTGAGAGATGCTGGGAGGTGCTGACCCCATGGTGCACTGAGGAGAAGCAAAGACATCTTTGTAGGAGTCAGTGTTGAGCTGGGTACCCCTACATTTCGTATATTGAAGGCTTAACCCCTAGGATTTCAGCATGTGACCTTATTTGGAGGTATGTCTTTACAGAGGTAATCAAGTTAGAGTAAAAGCATGAGGGTGGGTCCAGATCCAGAAGGACTGGTGTCTATGTGAGAAGGGGGCATTTGGATATGGGGACACGCACCCAGGGAGAATGCAGTGTGAACACAAAGATGGCCGTGTGCAAACCAAAGATGGAAGCATGAAACTCGTGCAGGTCTGCCAGCACCTGGACGCAGGACTTTCAGACCCCAGAGCTGTTTCTGTCGTTCAGGCCTCCCCATTGGTAGCACTTTGTTGCAGCAGCCACAGCAAACCAATGGACTAGCCAGCGCTAGTAGCCTCTTCTTTCCTTCAGGGGAGCATAGAGAAAAGAAGGATTCTTGAGACTCTGCGAAGCAATGTGGTTTTCTTCTATTTAAGACCTGGAAACCCCAATGGCATTTATATCAATGAAACAACTGGCCCCTATATCAGCTGATTCAGTGATTTCTGCCATTTTAACAGTGTTTGTTGGCCCATAATAATTAAGCGTTTAATGCAAGATCTGTTATAAACTGACTAAATAATCCAGCAGACACGTGTCCGTTCTGTGCCTGTTTGCAGGAAAATCACCAGTGAGCTAGGCTGAGAGACTCTGAGTGAGAGCTGTTGAGTCTTCCCTGAGGCTCCTGTCCATTCTATGGCTGGTCTCCCTGTGTCTCTAGCCATCGTCACTGCTAATTATGAGGTTGGAGAAGGATATGAAGTGTGGCGCCAAAAAGGTTGCCCAAGGTGATCTCTCTCTCTATGGGGCTGAACGACACCTCTTCGTTGGATTCCCTTCCATCTGAAGAGAACAAACTACTAGGGTGAGAACAAGCATTCCTGTTTCCTTCATTGTTACTGTGATTCCTTAAAAGTGTTGCTTTTCTTTCTTTCCTTATCCTGTCCTCCTAAAAAACATGTAGAAAGCATGAATGCAGATTAGGATACAATTATCCTAATAGTGAATCGGTTCACTGGATGTGCCTAAATGACACTCACCCTAGGAATGACCTGGCAACAGCATAATAAACTATTTGTAGGAGAAATGTTAGAGATGGGAGGAGAGTGAGCCAGCACACGGGTTAGAGAAGACCCACAAACGTGGCCGGTGCACACTGAATTTGGATGAGCCCCATACCCTCTTCGGCTGACACATTCATCAAAGCCCTCACCCCTTTTTGTGGCTGCTTCTCTAAGGATGTATCTTACACTCAACATTTTCTCTAGGTCTCAGGTGCAATGCTGCGTTTCCTGTCTCTGCAACTCAATCAGGTCCTGCAGTGTTTAAAATTCCGATAGGACTATTGAAACAGTCAATCAAAGTAATAAAAAAGGGAGAAAGTGTTAGATGGGAGCCAAAGGTAGAGAGACATGCCTACAGGAATGAGCTCCGGAGAAGTAGGTGGTTTTGCATCCTGTCGTGTCCCTCAGATATTCACTTTCAATGGTCTTCCCAAATTGTTTACACAAAAGACCTTCCCACCCTTCAGAGAGAGGTCCCTGAACCCAGATCCTTGATTTTCTAGCTTCGTGACTTAGGCAAGTTATTTTCAACCTCTTTTTTTCCTTTTGAACTTTTTATCTTGTATTGGGGTTTAGCTGATTAACAATGTTGTGAGGGTTTCAGGTGAACAGTGAAGAGACTCAGCCATACATATACATGTATCCATTCTCCCCCAACTCCCCTCCCATCCAGGCTGCCACATAACATTGGGCAGAGTTCCATGTGCTATACAGGAGGTCCTTGTTGGTTATCCATTTTATTTATTTATTTATTTTCTTTTTTTCTTTTTAAATGCTAGAAATGACATTTATTAGTTTAATTTTTGTCATTTAACAGCCTCTTACAGTGACCTCCTGAGTCTCAGTGTTCTTAGTCTTCAATCTTAACCTTCAACTTTAACCTCAACCTTGAAGCAGACAAAACCCATCCACCGCAAAGTGAAAAAATAAACTGTGGCAGATTCACTTAAGGGGGTATTCTGAAGCTATGGAAAATCTGAGCAAACTCCGAGAGATAGTGAAGGACAGAGGAGCCTGGCATGCTGCAGTCCACGTGCTGGTCAAGAGTCAGACACGACTTTGCAACTGAACAACAATGGACATGAGAAATCTACAACCACACACAATGCACAATACAGCTACACGAAACAATAAGGATGAATCTCACAAACAGAATGTTGAAGGTAAGAAGTCAGAAAGAAAAGGCTATGACACCACTTAGATAAAGTTCAAAGCTTGATGAAACTCATTTATGCTATTCAGGGTGGGCTGGTGGTTACACTCGAGGGGGTGTGACCGGACAGGAGCAGGACAGGGCTGGACATGTCTTGTCTCTTGTTCTGGGTGCTGATTACTTGGGTGTGTTCATTTTGTGAAATGTACTGAGTTCTATGCTTTAAAATGCATGTAATTTTCTATATATATTATACTTTAATAAAAAGTTAACTTAAAAGGACAGATTATAATAGTACCTAGCTCATAGAGAGAAGAAGGTTAAATGAAGTAACAAATGAAAAATACCAAGCCATAGTAAGGGGCTAATGTGCATGCGTGCTAAGTTGCTTCAGTTGTGTCCAGCTCTTTGTGACCTCATGGACTGCAGCCTGCCAGTCTCCTCGGTCCCTGGGATTCATCAGACAAGAATACTGGAGTGGGTTGCCATTTCCCATTCCAGGGGATCTTCCTGACCTAGGAATCAGACCCACATCTCTTATGTTTCCTGCATTGGCAGGTGGGTTCTTTACCACTAGCGACACCTGGGAATGTTAGTAGTTGGTTATTGTTATTATTCTTGTTTTCCTGATGAAGGGGTTGGTGACAAAGTTAGTTCCTTTGTCATATCTGGGTATGCAGTGACACTCGAGGGTTTTTAAATAGGAAGGCATATAAAGTGCTCAGTTCTTCATCAGAGGCAAGTCCTTTTACATCATGTCTCATCCAGAATTGCACATCCCAGTGGATGAAAAGATAAAAGAGAAAAGTCAGCCCAAGTACTCTGACTCGGGATATGATTCGCCAACTATTTTTTTTAACGTTGATTAAAAACACAATACAAAACAAAAACCTACCCTGTGTCCTCCTGAGTGTGCAAAATAACTTGGCAGAAAGAAGAGGCGGGTTTCTGCTGTTCGTAAACTGGTTACTTCCTCTCATTTCCTCCTGGGATAAAAATAGCAGTTTAATCTATTGACACATAAAAGCCTTTCAAAGTACCAACCCCATTTGGAGCTGTTACCCTTCATTGTTGATTTTCTGTAATACAGATGTTTTTGGCATAATGTATGTTCCACAATGTCCGCTGTCAGCTCAGTAAAGAAGACAAACTGCGGCCTGATCTTGAAAACAGGGCCTCTCCAGAAGCCAGCTGACATAAGCTCAATTGGGCTTCACCCCACATAAAGATTTTAATAAACAAACCTCGCTGGTCAGCATCTTACTTCGGCATATTGAAACATATCACATGCTTTCTGCTCCTCTTCATAGTATGCAGCTTTTGCACAAAACAGGTCCTGAGTTAACAGAAGGCAATGAGTCTGAACAGGGGTGGGGAGGGGAGGAAAATGCCTCTTCTCTACAGGCCATGAGAGAGCCACGGTGTGAGAGCATTAAACGATGGGCCTGCAGTGTGACCCCAAGTTCAAGTCTGATGGCGAAGAACTGCAACTTCTGCAGCCAAGTCAGCACCGAGAACCGTGTGGGCATGCATGGATCTCTTCCTGCCCTGCAAGGTCTCCCCATGTGCGTCTCTCCCTGGACCCCCCTCTCCTCATTCCTATCCACGCTGCCTGGAAGACTCTTCTGCCTTTTTGGCTTTTCCTGGATCCACCAAGCCAGTTCCTCTGGCTGGTGAGTCAGGCTCCTTGTATTCCAGTCCTGGCTCAGCACTTCAGACCTCTGTGACTTCAAACATCTCGCTTAACCTTTCTTAGCCTCGGATGTCTCATCTGTAAAATGAGGATCATAGTGGACCTAACTCATAGGGCTTTTATGAGGGTTGAATGTGATTGTGGATGCAAAGCTCTTAGAACAGAGCGTGGCCAGCACATGGCATGTGCTCAGTAAGCGATGGGTGTTATTCAGTTCCGTTCCAACCCTGTCTCCACCCACATTTACACAGTCTCTTCTCACACACAAATTAGAGAGGAAAGCCCATCATCCAGAGAGGCTGCATGCATAACCATTTTTTTTCATGCTGCTTTATTATGCTTCAAAGGTATTTCGGTTTTTACATATTGAAGATTTGTGGCAACTCTGCATTGTCAGATGATGGTTAATATTTTTTAGCAATAAATTATTTTAAAGTTAAGGTAGGTACACTGGGTTTGTTTTTTTTTAAAGATGTAAGGCGATTGTACACTTCGACTCCAGTATAGTGTAAACATAACTTTTATATGTATCAGGAAACCAAAAAGTTTGTGTTTGCTTTACTGTGGTAGTCTGGAACCAAAGCCACAATATCTCCTAAGATGTGCCTGTAGTTAATTGGATTCAGGGAGTTTTAAAACAGGAACATTAATTCTTAAATCAAAAGCAGAGTTGAGGAGCTAGTGATTTTCTCAACTTTGGCCGCACTATTTGAAACTTTGGGCCAAACGATCACTGTGGTGGGTACCTGTCCTGTGCAGCACGCTGAGCAGCTTCCTGAGCTCCGCCCGCTACCTACCAGTAGAGCTACATCCCCGCCCTCCCCCAAGACAGTCAAAAATATCTCCAGGCTCTGTCAAGTGTCTCTTTGGGGGCAAGAGTCTCTTTCCTGGTCGAGAATCACTGGCTAGATCAAGATTCCAGTTGTGAGCTATAGCAGCAAGGCATAATGAAGGAACTGGGCAAAGAAGATGAAGAATTGCATTAGCCTAAAACAAATGCCTTCCTTCTATTTCCCGTAGAGCTTCTTAGAATTTCCACCAAGAGGAGTGGAAGTCAGATTCAAGGCTCTCGCTACTGACCTATGGAGAAGGCAATGGCACCCCACTCCAGCACTCTTGCCTGGAAAATCCCATGGATGGAGGAGCCTGGTAGGCTGCAGTCCATGGGGTCGCAAAGAGTCAGACACAACTGAGTGACTTCACTTTCACTTTTCACTTTCATGCATTGGAGGAGGAAATGGCAACCCACTCCAGTGTTCTTGCCTGGAGAATCCCAGGGACGGAGGAGCCTGGTGGGCTGCTGTCTATGGGGTCGCACAGAGTCAGACATGACTAAAGCAACTTAACAGCTTCTGACCTATGTTGGCCCCCAGGCATTTTTTCCTATCTTTATCAGCAGTGCCTTCCTGAAAACTTCCGTCCTACAGGGATGTGTGAAAGTCGAACAAAAGAAGAGGAAGGGATTCCATTCCCAAGAGGCTGTGAAAAGGATCAAGCCTCTAGTCATCCCTCTGCTTCAGATCCACTCTTTGAAGACATGTTTACAGCATTTCATAAAAGCTCCTTCATTTTGTTATTTTTCTTCCCCAGTTTAAATCTAGCGAGTGTTTAGTCACATTGGACTGCCCCATTTCCAGCTTCTTCTTGATCGTGTTAAATTTACGAGAATGACGCTTAAGTGCTTTCATTTTTCCATTTCCCCACTTATTTTTATAAAACCATAGGGGCAAAATGCAATAAAAATTTCAAATAATTGCAGAAACATTGCTGTGCAGATAAAAATGGCAACACTTGCCAAAACTCAACTTTTGGCTGACAGCACTGCCGTGCAGTAAGCTCGAAATGTTCATTTTTCCGCTGATTTATAAAGATCTGAATTTGGCATGCAAAAACTGGTGGAGAGGTGTCAGTGTAAAATATGTGAATGGATGGGGTAGAGCATTTCGGTTTATAAAAGTTGAAAACTACTAGTAATAACGACAAGGTGAAATATGGGCACTACGTCACAGTGTATATTTTATATTCTTAATTAGATCGTAAGTGCTTCAAGGGGGAGAAAGGACTTTCAGAAAAACTCTGCAGAACCCTCTTTCGTATGCATTCAAAAACCACTTATTAAATTCTAATTTAATGAGTAATGGGAGGAATAGAATTAATAGTTTCTTTAAGATAAGGATGCAATGCTTAAGGACTTCTTAAATTTTTAGATCCAAAAGTACTTTGTGCCTGGTTAGGGGATGTTGTATGTGTTGTATATAGATAAAAGTATATGACTTCCCTGGTGGCTCAGACGGTAAAGAATCTGCCTGCAGTGCGGGAGACCAGGGTTCTATCCCTGGGTCGGGAAGATACCCTGGAGAAGAGAATGTCAACCCACTCCAGTATTCTTGCCTGGAGAATTCCATGGACAGAGGAGCCTGGTGGGCTACCGTCCATGGACTCTCAAAGAGTTGGACGTGACTGAGAGACTTTCACTTTCACTTTTTCTCACGTATAGATGTCTATAAATAGATCAATCAGTCGATCTATCTCTACATGGATCCATTGTGAAATGTAAATTTTTATTCACTAATTTTATTTGTTGGTGCTCATTTCCATGTTAATCAAGTTTCTCCTGGAAATTAATATCAGAAATCAGCTTGAACTGGTTTAAGCCAAAAAGAAATTATAGGGAGGAGGTTGAACATTGCACAGAATCCAGGGGCTGAGAGGTTCCTTGAGAGAATATCATGAGGTCTCGGGGAGCCAGGAGAAACCCAGAGAGGCCCCTCTTTGTGTCTCTTATCTTTGTTCCAGGGCATCTGTCTCATTTACCCCTCTTCAGACTGACTTTCTCCATTTGTAAAAATGCAGGAAGATGATTTTCTTGTAGCTGTTGAATTTATTACTCCTCTAGCACCCAATCAGCCTAGTTAGCCTGGCCACCTTCATCTCAGTTTCAAATTGCCAGGAAAGATAGTGTGATTGGTCACGGCTGGAGTCAAGGTCCATCCCTGGACCAGTGACTTATAACTAGTCTAAAGGTGGGTGGAAAGGAGTCATGTGATTCAGACATGTCTTGGAGCTCAAGTCTCTGGTGGTGGGCTGTGATTTTCAGAGAAAGAAGATGAAATTCCGGAGGACAGACAGACTCAAAGATGTATCACATGTATGTATATAAAGTATTGTAGTGAAAATCTTAGGCACATGTCTAACAATGTTTTCTGGTTCACTTGTCTTTTTCTTGCTACAACACATTAGTAAATTTGAAGTGTATTTGTTGACTAATTGATCAGTCTGAGAGCTATAATCAACTGTAAAGTGAAAGAAATTTGTGAAATTTCAAATTTGTGAGTTTGGTAATCGTATGACTTTGCCTTCTGGATCATAAGAATGTCATTTGTCCATGAAAATGAAGTACGGTGTGTGAGTTTCCTTGGGGTGCTATAACAAATCACCACAGTCTTGGGTGGCCTTCAACAACAGAAATGTGTTCTCTCACAGCTCTGGGCAGGGACTAGAGCTTCCTCCAAAGGCCCTAAGGGAGAATCCTTCCTCCTCTCTTCCAGCTTCTGGTGGCCTCAGGCATTCTTTGGCTGTAGCGACATCATTCGTCTCTACCTCATCTTTCCATGGCCTTCTGTTCCTCTCCACGCGTCTCTCCTCCTTGTGTCTCTTAGGACACTCATCCTTGGATTTAGTATCTACTTGGACAATCTAGGATGATCTCATGTCCAGATTCCTAACTTAATCACATCTCCAAAAGCCTCTTCTTCAAATAAAGCCCCACTCACAGGGCTCATGAGTTTGAACAACCTCTGGGAGACAGAGGAGGACAGGGGAGCCTGGCGTGCTTCCGTCTATGGGATTGTAGAGCATCGGACATGACTGAGCGACTGAACAACACAGGGCTCAGGGCACGGACCTACCGTTATGAAGACCTCCATTTAACCTGCTGCATAAAGTGAGAACAGACCAACCGATAGATCCTCTTGCACTTGGCCTTATTTTGCTCACATCTTGCTTAGGGCCCTGCTGTCCAAGAGGTGGCAGTCGCACTGGTGAGTCTTGAGATTCAGAACCCTAGTCCTTGGGCAGGGTTGAGAGGTGGAAGGACACAGTGGACACAGTCTGGGGCAGAAGGAGCCCTTGCAGTGGTCACCCTAGGCTGATGAACAGGAGGTCAAGCTGACATTTTCCTCAATGGGATCTGTAGACATCATTCACCCCTGCTTTTCTCTTGGTTCTTTGAAGGATGAAATCTCTTGCATTTTCTGGTAGGCTGAATTAGGAAGGAGAAATGGATTCAGACCAATATTTGTGGCAAACTCACTTGCATAATGGAAACCAGTATCTGGCTGAGGTCACCCTGATTTGTAAGAGCTGGATAAGGTCAGCATTAATCACCTTCTTTTAGCTGAAGTATAAGCTGGGGAAACTAGGAGTCAGCCAGGTCAACCCCCTTCATAATATTTCTCAGCTGTATGAGCAGGTGTGTGGAAGTATTCTCCTTTGTAGTATCGAGGATATTATAACAACTATTTTTATTTGTCAAAATATTATACTCAGGACTTAACATGAGTTGTGTTTTAGAGCAAAGATTGGGATCTGTAATAGAGTGTTTTCTAATTGCCACTTATCTCGGGCAGAAAAAGTTCTTTACTGGGAAGAGTCACCAAAGCATAACTTTCTAGAAAATTTTGCTGTCATGCTTTCAACTTTCTCTGGACAGCTGGTGGATCACTGCCAATTTTCTTAGAAACCCTCTTCCAGGACATAATTCTTTTTTTCAAAGATAATAGCAGAGAACCATAGATAAGGGCTGATTTAGGATGATGATCTATCTTTTATTCATTGAATCTCAACTTTAAAAAAAAATCAGAAGAAAAATCATTTTACTATAAGATACTACACATTTTTTTAAGAAATACAGAGCAAAGGAGTCATTCTAACAAACAAAATTGAGTTTTATTTCTAAATTCCAGTATTCCAGTTAATTTGCACATGGCCTACTTGTCTGTCTCCTTTGTATCTGTATGTTTCAGTTTTCAAGGATAAATACTATCCACCATTAGCATCCTAAATTGTGAAAGGTTTTGCTACTGAAGAAAATCTCTGCTGTGAAGTAGGAATCTTCTAGAATCACTTAACAAGGGGTGTGTTTGATTTATCTCCACTTGGCCTCCTTATTATCCCAGATCATCTTCCACCTGCCTCCTCCCCCGCCCCCCTCTGCCACCCCTCAGGAAATTTAGGAGCAGGCTTTAGGATTCTCTGTTCACAAGTGGAGGGAAGTGCTTGCTTTGCTTCCCCGTCTCCTATGTAGAGTGCTAAATGTGGGGGGCTTCGCATGGGAGCTCAGATATGGCCCCGCATAACTGAAATATTAAAATGCTTAAACAACTCAACAGTGAAAGAGTGAGCTTGCTTCTTGGCATCCATCCAGGTTGTCGATTTGTGCACAAATATGTAGAAGCCTTTTCAGGGAGCCATCACTTCTGTCCACGGGTGAGCCATTTCTGACTCTGAGATGCTCTCTGCTCAGACTTCAGAAACGTTACGCCCCCCAGTGCACTGTTTTACCAGATGTCTGCCCTTATTTTTAATATTCAGACAGACATATTTGTGGCTGAGAGAAATTTCTCCAGGGAAGACATCTCCCTTGTTCCCCTTGACACTCCCCTTCTTCCATCAGTTTTCATTTTTCTGGTTAAGCAGATTCAGTGGCAGATGAGCACAAAGGGAGAGACACTGCTTGGAGTATGGGAATTATCAGGCAAACGTGCCAGGGAATTCTGGAGCGATGGGACTTTTCCGATGTTTTTCATGCTGTGTCAGAATGACCTGTTTGCTTTTCTATCTGATTTATAAGATTAAGAACATCTAGGGGGCAGGAGATATTCATCTTGTATCTATATTGGCAAACTGGGATCCAGCATCCAGTGCCTGAGCAACACTCAGGACTTCCTGGATGAATCATTCAATAACCCCGAAGTCGTAGCCATTGTTGTCTTTCGGTAGCTCAGTCGCATCTGACTCTTTGCGACCCCGTGGACTGTGGCCCGCCAGGCTCCTCTGTCCTCCACTGTCTTCAGGAGTTTGCTCAGACTGATGTCCACTGAGTTGGTGATGTTATCCAACCATCTCATTCTCTGGCACTCCTCCTTCTGCCTTTAATCTTCTCCAGCATCAGGGTCTTTTCCAGTGAATCAGCTCTTGGCATCTGGTGGCCAAAGTATTGGAGCTTCAGCCTCAGCAACTCTGAAGCACAGTGTTTCAAGTTTGATTTTGGGTGAACCACATCACTAGAAGAGGGTGTAGTGGGTTGAACGACGGCCTCCAGAAAAATACGTCCATATAGTAAACCTAAGAACCTGGGAATGTGGCCTGACTTGGGAAAAGGATCTTTGCAGAGGTAATTATGTCGAAGGTCTCAGGATGAGATCGCCCTGGATCATCCAGGTGACAAGTGTCCAAAGATGAAGAAGAGGAGAAGACACAGAGAGAAGAGGAGGTGGCCATGAGAGGCAGGAGGCAAAAATTGGAATCATTCAGCCACGGCCATGGAGCGCTTGGGACCACCTGGAGTTGGAAGAGGTGCGGAAGGATCCTATCCTGGAGCCTTTGGCGGGGAGCGTGGGTGACATCTTGGTTCTGGATTTCCGGTTTCCGGAACTGTGAGTGAGGACATTACTGTTGTTTTTAAGCGTCCGGTTTGCAGTCATTTTTTGTGAAGGAAGTTCTAGGAAACTAACCCAGAGAGTAACCTGCCTTCAAGAAAAGCCATTAAAACCAGCACATGATGCTGGGCTTATATTGGAAAGAAGAGGCAGAGGGGAGGACGGCTGGACTCCTGGTGGCAAAGCCGTGGCAAAGGGACGGGATTGTCAAGAGAGGCTGGGAGGGAGGATCTTAATTTCTAGAGGCCTTGAGGAACTAAAAGAAATTTCAGCCTTGGCTAAAGAGTTGGAATAGCAGGAGCTTATCACCTACGTGTGATTTTGTCATTAAGACCCAGAGCGCGCACTGTAATACAAACTTAAATAGAACAGAAAAATGCTTCTAGACTTTGCCCATAAGGAGGGAGAAGGCTCAGTGAGAAGCAGAGTGTGGGTCTGGGAAGGGCTGCTGTTCCTCTAAGCCAGGCTTTTGAGAAACCATCTTTTGCTACTACCAGGGGTTGAAAGAAAAGGACGCAGGCAGAGAGGGTTTAGTCATCCCAAGGAAGCAAGGGTAATTGTGTGGCTTGGCCCATCTGTTCCCAGGATTGTCCTGCGCTGCCCAGCCTGGGTCGCTCTGCACACAGGTGGGGGGCCCTTCATGGCACTTGGAAGAGCCAGCATCCTTCTTCAGAGACCAGAGTGGCACATGACTGGGAAATGTCAAAATGTGCTGGGACCAGGGCCAGATCAGAGAGAGCAGCCTGTGTCCCCTGTTACTGAAGACAAATGCGAGGCATTTGAATTTTATGAAGTTGGGGAGGGGTGAGGGGGTAAGTGTGCGGGACTGACTCTCAGCAGACCTGGGCTGTTGCTCCAGTCCACCTCCCAGTGGCAGCAGGTACTCTGCAGAAGGAGCTCAACTTCCTGGAGGCTGGCTCGATCCCCTCCAGCATCGATAACCCTAAGAGTCTGTGATTGCTGCCTGGATGTTGAATGAACCACCTTCATCCGTGGAAAGGTTTTTCTTACTGAGATATTCAAACCAATATGAAATGTTTTCTGATATAACCCCCTTCCTACCCAAAATGTAATGTAATGGAATAGAATAGAATAAAAATGGAACATCTGTTCCTAAGAAAAGGGCTACATGGTCATAGTTGCTATTCAGTCGCAAAGTCATGTTTGACTTTGCGACCCCATGGACACTGCAGCACGCCAGGCTCCCCTGTCCTTCACTATCTCCCAGAGTTTACTCACACTCACGTCCATTGAGTCGGTGATGCCATCCAACCATCTCATCCTCTGTCACTGTCTCCTCTTCCTGCCTCCTCTGTCACCGTCTCCTCTTCCTGCCTTCAAAATTTCCCAGCATCAGGGTCTTTTCCAAAGACCCTTCAGCACTTCACATCAGGTGGTCAAAGTCTTGGAGCTTCAGCTTCAGCATCAGTCCCTCCAATGAATATTCAGGGTTGATTTCCTTTAGGATTGACTGGTTTGACCTCCTCATCAATGAATGGATGTCGAAGAAATGAATGAGTGAGGGTTGTAAAATATTTTTACTAATACCCCAAATGTCATTTTCATCATTTATCTGTACAATAACAAAATTTTATTTTATTTATCTGTCCTCTTTAAGTCAGGAGTTCCTTGTAGATGAGGCTCATGTAACTTTTTTTTTTGTCCCCCAAATCTGCTAAGGCAGTCCATTGCCCAAGGAGATGGTCAGTTAGCGTTGATGACTCACTCACCTGGTATCGATTTCTATCATCTGTGCTCCGTACTCTCCAGAAAACCAAAGGGAAAGAGCTGCTAGAACCTACTTAGGGGGTCACTGTGTTCTGCCCTTCAGTGTTTTTCACTTTCTTCCTTTCGATTCAGGTACCACCTGGCCTAACTATTCACGTCTTGTTTCTTTATTTCATGGAAAGAGATGAGAGTGACAAATTGTTTCCAAACTGTCCTTATTTCTGGTGTAAAAGATCTTTATTTCACTTGCAGGAACAGGCAAAAATTATGACCCTGTGTATATTCTGGAGGGAGGTTGCTAGTCTTTTCTTGAAAAGAAACAGATTACAAGAGAGAGAGAGAAAGCTCAAAATGACAGCAGAAAGCCAGGCCAGGTAGCAGCAAAACCCTCCATCCACCTGGCCTGAAGTGGTGACAGTACCTGGTAGAAACTGACTTGAAGCCAGGCCTGCCTTGCTTTGATTGTAGCCAGTGTCATTTCTGTGTAAAATTCTCAACAATCACATTAACAAGCCATTTAACAGACGCTATAACCACCCTGACATGTGAGCGTTCGTCAGATTCCTCCTTCTGTGACAGGCCCTGAATGAGCATTAAGATTTAATGTGATTGGTTTTGGCAGGCGGCGTCTCCCCATCTTCCTGGCACACCCCTCCATGCCCTCCATCACCACTGAGACCTGCGGGAGGGACACCTGTTATCGAGGATGCCACCAGATTATGTGCAGGACCGACACACACCCACGCTCACCCTTGCTCACACACGCTGTAGTTGTATGCCTGGAAAAAGACAAAGAAGGCCAAACGGTGCTGCTGGCTAAGATGAGGCTTCACTTCCTCAGATTCTGCAGGTTTGTGTAATGAACTGGAAATCAACACACTCCAAATATCAAGGAACCATTAGAACCTTGTTTAAATTGGGGGACACTCATTTGTGTCAAGGAAATCCAGAGGACAGGAGAGCCTGGCAACGAATTCATTCATCCATCCATTGACCCATTCATTCATCCATCCATTGACCCATTCATTCATTCATCCATTTACCCATCATGCATTCATTCAACTGACAAGTCCCAGATAGTGTGGTGTTTGGAGATGGTAAAAGACATTTTCTGCCTCCATCCTCCACCCTCCGCCTTTCACATGCAATCCAAGGAATGAAGTAGATATACCTAGAAATAATTTTAACCATATGAGAAATTCTAGTGTCAAGAGACAATCCAAATAATAATATCTGTGCCTGATAACAGGCACAGAAGAAGAAGCACATCGCTGCCTGTAGACCACCAGGAAGCCTTTTGAAGAGGGTGGTATCTGATTTGAGTCTTAAGGAGGAAAGAGGCATTTGTCAATTTGGGTCTAAATTAACTTGACTCTGTCTTTCGTCCCTTTTTCTCTGATTGTCACACCAGTTGTCAAGAGCAAGAGCTGTGTGTCCAGTTTCTTTATATACCAAGCGTCTGGCTCAGTGCCTGGTTCACAGTAACCACCTGCCATATTTTAGCTGAATAAAGGAACAAATCTATAAACGACTAGTACTGGGATCCTTTATGTGGCATACATTGGCGAGTCAGGGTCAAGATTTTACTTTGTTTTAGGTGACGGCAGGCAGGCCAGTGTGGCATATGGATGAGTACACAGTGACTGGGGGCCCAAGATGCTGTCTGCATGGAACCAGATGGAAGGTGACCCCAGAGCCAACCATGAGTAGACAGTCGACTATTGATTACCCTCTGTGATAATAGAAGACCACCACCAAGTCACCCCCTCTGGCTTGGGAGGTGGACTGCCACAGGGAACGTCTGCCTTGAGGGTGTTCCCTACGAAGTTCCTTGGTGACCCTGCCTCTCTCTCTCTGGGTCCTGAACAGTGTGTGGAGGATCAGGGGTCAGAATGATGGAAAAGGCAACAATGACAAATGATTATTTCTTTCTAAGTTTCCCTTTCTTCTGTATCACCCATTGATCTGCAGAGCATGATCTGATCTGTAGAGAAGGCTCAGGAAGGTCAGAAATGTGATGTTTGCTCATTCAGCCTCATTTCTTAGCCTGCTTGCCAAGAATTCCCTCAAAGGGAAGGAGACAACACTAGGAGGGTCGTCCCCTCAGCATGAAGTAGTCAGGTTTGTCTGGGATTTTAATTAAGTGGGTTGAAAGATGATGTGTTGAAACAAGAAGAGCAGAGGCTAGGACTCAGAAAGCTTTTCTTGTTCAAGCCCAGCCTTGACCAGTGAATGACCTTGAACGAGTTATTTAACTTTGGGGGATACAGTTTCCTCACCTGTTTCCAAAATTTAGCATGCAAAACATTACTCATTTTCCTTGACCAGACACTCAATATGCATGCTTGACATATAAGTTTGGCAAATATAATTTTCTAAGTAAGAATAAAGAATATATTTTTTCAAAAGCCTGGAGCCTGTGGCTGTTTTCCAGACTGCACATTATTTCAACCATTCCCACATTTATCAGTATCCCTGGAGTGTGTGCTATTTTGAAAAGGATAGAGATATTAAATGGTGATACTCTATAGCCAAAGTGGAAGCATTAATTGCAGTCAGCTCTCTGATTGTTCCCAGCACCTGCCTTTCCCACAGAGGATCCAGGAGCCTATATGTCTGATTTCAGAGATGCAGGGAGGTGCTGAGCTCTCTCATGTATTAGTTGATACCTTTCATGATACAGCTGAATTTAGAATTAAAATGCAAATATGCCCTTATAACATTGGAACGAAATCAATGATGATTATTTTTAATTCATTTATTGTTGTGTCTGACTGTTTTGTAACCTCATGGACTGTAGTCCACCAGGTTCCTCTGTCCATGGGGTTCTCCTGGCAAGAATACTGGAATAGGTTGCCATTTTCTTTGACCCAGGGATTGAACCCGTGTCTCCTGCATTTGCAGGCGATTCTTTACCACTGCACCACCAGGGAAGCCCATTTTAATTCATCACCGACTCAATGGACACGAGTTTGAGCAAACTCCGGGAAATAGTGAAGGGCAGGGAAGCCTGCCACGCTGCAGTCCATGGGGTCGCAGAGTTGGACACAACTGAGCGACTGAACAACAGCAAATATATAAATGACTGACACTAGACCCTATCCTCCTCAGAGTGTGCTTAAGGTAATAGTAAGGAAAAGTCCAAAGGAAAAGAGGGAAAGTGATGGGAATTGCAAGGGTGGCAAAGGCAATGGGAAGAGGGATAAGACCATGGAAAAGGGAGAATGAAGTTTCCAAAGATAAATTCTCCATTACTTCTTTCTCACTAAGGTTGGACAGAAACCAGTGGTGGAGGATCCACTTTCAGAGAATGTCATACTCTCCGTGCTTTATGACCCAGGCTGGTTTTTAAGACCTGAACTCTACTTCCACAAAAATCGGATAAAGCTGCCAAAGAAAACCGAAAGATCTTGAGAGATTTTACGAACCTAAAATAATTATTTTATATCATGCATTTTATTTTCTCGGATGTGAAGCATATACCCTCACCACTGATCATTTTAGATATCACAACAAAGCATAAAGGAGAAAAAAACTTTCTTGATTATGTTAGCATCAAGGCACTTTTTCTTTTTTAATTTTAAAGGACGTTTTCAGGATAGCATCCACGGCAATTTAGACTGAGGAGACTACAAAGCCACCATGGCAAAGGCGGACGTGGGGCCTGCACGTGCTCCGTCAGCAGAACTGGGGATTTTTCTGGGAGGAGAATATAAACCGTCCACCCCATGTGTATTCAGTGAGGTGTGTGTGTTTCAGGCAGAGAGCCTGTTATGTTCACTCACCACTTCCTTTTTCCCTCCTGTATTCCTAAGCAGTGGGTTAACGTGAAGAGTCCATTTGCTTCATTCAAACTGCAGCTGATTTTTAAGTTAGGTGAAGACTAGAGTAACGCACGTCAGAGGTACTCTGGGGGTGTGTATGTTTCCAGCTCAAGCGTGTGCCTAAGTTTTTGTACTTCCACAGACCTCAAGTAACCAAATTAGAGATACAGTGGGTTGAGGAAAGCTTTTTAATCAACTTACACGCCCGTTCCCATCCTTACGACTTGCAAATGAAGCCTTTCTTCAAAAACTAAGTCAGGTCTTACGTGAAGAATCCAGAAGACTGGGAGGGAGTTTTTCCAACACCGTGTGCTCAGCCCCCGAGAAGTGGGAAGATGCTTGGCTATGCCCACCTTGCTCCCGGTGAAGCTTCCTTCTCCTGGTGGTTTCAGAAAGCGGCTGACGGCAATAATAAATATCATTTGCTGACACAGAGGCCTGGGGCTGTGTTGACCACAGGAGTCGTGGTCCCCGGGACGCCAGGACCCCTCACAAAGCGGGCATTTATGAAGTGGTTGGCTCTGCATTAATTAATTCCCCAGCCATTCAGCAACAGTAACAATCCCTTCAATTAGAGTCCAGGCCCGGGAAAGCCCTGGTGTTTATTGGAAGTGACATCTGCATAGCAAAGTGTGACTGTGTTAATACGGGCTGCACAAAGGGACCGAAAGCCCTGGTCCTGCCTGGTGCCTTCCTTCTTGTGTCGCTTTTGAGGGAGAAAGAAGACTCTTGTAGGAATGTTCAGTTTGTGCTTTTCCTCTTTGGTGCTTAGCTTGTCAGCTGATAATTTTCTTGTCTGCTTCTCCTCCGGGGATGGGTTAGTCCTGATGCAGTGAGTTCTCTCGCGTGTCCATGGAGTATTATAGGACCTCAAATGACCCAGGGCCCTGGCTGGCTTCGAGGGGCCCATAGGCCAGGGCTGACACGCACAGGGATGTGGAACCCACAGGGAGGCCCAGCAAAGCTTGGCAGGTTTTCTCCTCGTAAAGACAAGAATTTGGGGGCGAACCAGAGAATTGGGGTTCCATAGGTCTTAGTATTATAAAAGCTTAAGAGGTGGGGGAAAATGTAAAAAGTCGAGCTGATTGTTAATTCCAGACATCTAGTCTTTCAGAAAATGGGGAAAACATCTAGTCTTTTTTTAATCCTGTTTTATTGAAGTATTCATGCCTAGAGAATCCCATAGACAGAGGAGCCTGGTGGGCTATGGTCCATAGCGTGGCAAAGAGTCAGACACAACAGAAATGA
This sequence comes from Bison bison bison, assembly GCF_000754665.1. Classification (NCBI taxonomy): domain Eukaryota; kingdom Metazoa; phylum Chordata; class Mammalia; order Artiodactyla; family Bovidae; genus Bison; species Bison bison. The sequence continues at coordinate 1,595,653 of NW_011494846.1, read as the reverse complement.
CGTAGCACGCATACATCGAAGTATAATTGACGTACGAACTGTTAAGTTTAAGGTGCACAGCATAATGATTCGACTCAGATACAGCAGGAAATTTGTATCTTTTGACCACCTTCATCCAGTACCCCCTCTGGTGACTACAGATAGGATTTCCTTTTCTATGTGTCTGTTTATTTGAAAACATCTATCCTTTAAGGGTAGTTCTCTGTTACGTACACCACATGCAGGCAGTTTCTAAATAAATGTTTGAGGGCAGCTGACTGATGGGTTGATGAGACACTTATCTGCTTTCTCCCCGAGCTTGTTTAACTGCTGAGTTGCCCAGTTAGTTGGGTTTTTTCAGCTGCAGTTCTCTTGGTACCTTGCCTCGTTATTTGCCTCTGCCAGTAGCACCGAGGATGCGCTGGTTCACAGGTGACCATCCCTCGTGGAGCTTCCTTGGCTCATTGTAAGGTTTGGCTTGCTTACATATCTCAGCAAATATTCACTAGTTGTTATGTTCTTTATCACTTTCAAAGTCTTTTTTGCTTCTGCTTACACTTTTAGAAAGAATTTTTTTAAGTTTTACCCCTTCCTAATTATACACCAGGCTAGATGCCAAAGTGATGAAGGAGTTCCCCTCACCACGAGGAGAGAGGATTGAACATAAACACGTGCTCAGTAACTAGAAGGCAGGATTAAAGACAGGCTGCTGCTGAAAGAGACACACAAGTAAGGGTGATGGGGCTCCCAGGGAAAGGGTGGTCACAGCTGCCTGATCCATCAGCACAGCCTCCCTTAGTCTTGAAAGGTCAAGGGTTGAGATGTAGAGGAAGGGGCCTCCTTGTCAAAGGCAATGGGGAATTATCTCAGGGGGTGTGTTCTAGGGGAGCAAGGCGTTCACTTTGGGCTAACACAGAGAACTGGACTGGAGAAGAAGGTGGGACCTGAAACAGAGGACGCGGTCAGCCAGCGTGAGAAAAGAAGTCTGTAGATATTTAGGCAGACACGGAACCAACTGGAACCAGAACCAGTGGCTGGGTTTCTGTTCTGGAGGAGGAGAAAACAAGGCTGAGGCTGGGGTAAGGTTAGAGGTTTAAGGAGCTGCTCTCACAGATGCAGACCGAGTGCTTGGGACCGGAGGAGAAGGGCACCTCCCGGCTATATTTCCAGCCTGGCCGGGAGATGGGGGAACGGACTAGGGCTGTATATTTAATAGATTGCTCTGAAAGCCATATTTAGGACAGACTGGCAAAAGTAGGGATGAGGAGTGAGCTTGTGTACGTTATAAGTAAGAGTTAAATCAGACAGGAAGATGTGGAACACGAAAGGTGAGGAGCAGTGTAAGAGTTCTTTTTAAAAAGTTAATGCATAGAGACCGACAGTCAGAACTGGCTGGCTGATGCTCACCGCTCCCATAATTGCTAGCACTCAGGAAGTGCTCACCAAGGGCCAGGAATGGTTCCAACACTTTACATGTATTAATTAATTTAATGATGATGGGAGAAGCCCCCAGCCTGGAGGCCAGAGAGCTGAGTTCTAGTCTAGTTCTGCACTAACTAGCTGTGGGAGTTTCTTTGGCTCAACTCAATAACTTGTAAAATGACTTGAGTTCCACTAGACAATCTCAAAGTTCCCCCAGAACTCCAAAATCCCCTGTGACTCCTGATACACATCACTGTCTGTTCCCCTAGAGAGAGCACCCAAGCCTTGGGGACTCCAGTCTAGGGCTAACGAAGTCCCTCAGGTCAGGGGTCTTAAGAGGTCAATCCCTCCATCCAGACTTGTTTTCTATTGATAAACTTCTGGCATTTGTAGGTTTTCAGGTCTCCCTTGCAGATGGATTCCAACAACCCCACATTCAGATCAACCTTTCCGTTCCAACCCCTTCCCTACCTTTATCCCATGCTGGGCCTGGCCCACATTCCCCTCCCCCTCTCTGTCACTGCTGTGTTATTAACAAAACTCCCCAGACCCTTGCAAAGCCCCTCCAGCAGAACCATCCTGGGAGAGAAGCCGTGGGTTTAATAAGCTTCCCCTTAAATGGCCCCAAATCCCTTCCAGTGATTAAGGGAGGAAGACGGCTACCACGTAAGACAGAGTCTCCCCAGTGCGGGAGGTGAGGGAGGGAAAGAATAAAGGAAGTTCCTGAACCTGGCCCTTAGGGACCAAATTAAAAAAACAGCACGCTTATTCAAAATCAGATGAATGTCAGTGGGATGTTTGTCAAACAAACTTGTCAGTATTTGTCACAGTTTGAGGAAGTATCGACCAGGGGCCACACTTGAGCCTGGAACGGAGTTATGTATAGCTGCCCAGTTATGATTTTAACTAATGCAGGGCCAGGGGTCTGAGGGTATAAACAGCTTTATTTATAATGATTGTGTGGCTATAAATAGTTTGGTTCCACAGGTGGGGCAAGGCAGCTTCCTGCAGTACAGCCAGAGCCCTGTGCCTGGAGGAATGTAACAGCAGGGGGTAAATCCTGTTTTTTTTCCCCCTCTTCCTGCAGGACCCGGTGTGTGAGTTCTTGGTCAGAACATTTCAGGTTCATCCTCAGTGTCCCTCATGGAATGAGGTGTTGTGATCAACCCTGTTCCCAGGAGATGGGGGAAGTTAATTAATTAACATCTGCCCCAAGATCTCTCTGGAAAGGTTGAAAGGGAGCATGTCTTCGGCCCCGCCCCCTTTGTGAGGATTCCGGACAATGAGCTAATTACAGTCTGTTTCTCAGGGCTGGAGGGTGGAGGGTGATATCCTGTTATTCTCCAGATCAGGCAAAGCTATAAAGGTTTGTTTATAGCTTCAGATTTAATTTGACCGACAGCAGTAGTCTTTTCTAAAAATAAGCAGTTGTCAGAAATTTAGAAATTCGCTAGTTTCTTGTGTCAGCAGAACCCTATCTTGGGAGTGGGGAGGTGGGCTGGGGGGAGAAGAAGAGAGGAAGGGGAATATGTATACATAAATTTTACATGTAAAATACATAGGTGCATCAACTCAAAAACTGATCATTATGCCGTTTGGCACATGGTCCAGACAACCTCCACTCAGACCCCCCCAAATGCCAATCTGTTTGTCATATTGAAATGTCTGGTTCTATACTCATTCCCACCCCTCCCCAACCCCGATACAGTCAGTTTTCATACTGTTAGGCTCAATCTTGTTTTGCTAATTTTTTTGTTGTAAAGAAAAGGTGTGGCTGTGAAAAAAATTTATTGGATCTTAATTTGCAAAATTAGTTCTGGCTCATTTTATTGCTGTAATTTAATACTCATAATGATTTTCTGACACGTATGTTTCAGCAGCAAGATCTCCTTCCTGTTCATTTTTCATGCCGATACAGCTGAAGTACATTAGTCAGGATGTACAGGTCAGAGAGCAGTGCCCCGCAAGAAACTGACATCACATGGGCGTTTTGACCTCCTCTCAGACTCCCCTAGCAGTGAGCAAGTCGGCACACCCAGGGATTTGGGGCAGAAGGGGGTAGGTAAGCAGTCCTTCTCCTCTTCTAGAAAAGGGGATTGCATTTTTTTTATGTCATCAACGTCTTCGTTATCACCATCATCCTTATTGCAATTCTTTGTCCAAAGATGTGGTGAGATGTGCCCTCTTTAAAACTTTCCCACTGGATCTGCAGCAAGGGGAGCTTGCCTTGCCTTCCAGGGCATGCAGGTCATGGACATGAGGGACCCACTGACCCGGGACCCCAAGGAAGTGCTTCTGCTCTGTCTTGACACGGGCGCTGTTGAAGGGCCCTGGAGTGGGTGGTCCCCGGGTTGACTCGGGCAAGGTGGTTCCTTAAGGCAGCAACCATGTCTTTTCTGTCTCTGTACAGACACCTCCTGACATAGTAGGCACATGGTAAATATTTGTAGAGAGAACAAACGGTTTACTCTCTTTTGGAATTTGACTGCCCCTGTGGAAACACTTTATGTTGTGCGTTGGTGATACATAAATAAACACACGAATGAATTAAAGATGGCAGAAAATGAAAAATTAAAGAGAAGAGAGATTTCTGGAGTGAGTGCACCAGAGGGGATGTGGTGGATTTCTGAAGGATACTACCGGCATTCCTAATCAAAATGATAAACTCCTTATTGAGTTAGGGCAAAGGGCAAAGTTCCAGGTGTAGGGAGTAAAATGGAATAATGCATGTGTTGAGGTATATTGGTCTCAGTGGCCTGACAGGCATCCCCAACATTTCCTCCCTTGTGATATCGGGAAGTCTTAGCCTTTACCCAGTCACGAGGGCTAAGACTTCATCTGCCCTGGGTTCCAATTCTGTGCTGCAGGAGGTGGCAGTACACCAAAGGAACGGGGTAAGTACAGGAGACAATGTCACAGCAAGTATTTCTTCTCCAAGACTCTTTTGGTTATACTTACCTCCATGATTGTTTTCTCCATTTTAAAAAGAGAGAGTCTCAATGTTTATTTTGAAATAAAAAAGACAAATGTTTTTCCATACTGCTTACTGGGTGAAGGGAGGATCTTCATATTGACATTATCAAGCTTGTAATTTCAGAGAAGGTTCTTGGAACTGAGAATGTGTTTGGCCAGTCAGTCTGATCTCAGCAATATTATGACTGTGTATCCTAGACCTCGATGTTCCCATTCAAAGGAAAAATAGAGCACAGTAAATTTTGCAACATAATTTGTAAATCTAATAGATGGCTAATACTTAATATTTTTGTTTATTTCTGTTTCTAAGAATTTTCCCTAATGCTGAGTACCAGTTGAGGACAGCATGGTATAAATGTATTAGTTTAGGCCCTCTGGCCATTAATTCTTAGAATCGTAAATGTTTAGAGCTTCAAGAGACCATTTGCTCCGGCTGTTCCATTTCTCCCCATTTATTGATAAGGAAACAACCCGAAGGACCGAGTGGCTTGTTCAGGTCATTTGACGTCTACAAGACAGACCTGGGGTTGAACTGATGTCTCTTGCCTCCCCAAAAGTTACTAATGTCTGTTGGAGGTAGATAGACAGACACAACCATTATGAAGGTGCTGTATAGTGTTAAAGATGAGGGTTCTGGAGCCAGACAAGCCTAGGATCTGACCCTATTTGTGAGGCAGAGGTATGTTAATTCTCTCCTTTGAGCCTCAGCTTTCTCATCTGTAAAATGGGAACAATAATGGCACAACAGAGGTGTCGGGAGGATTCTATGAGAAAGTGCAGATCAAGAATTTTGCTGTGGAATGTCTCTGAACACATAAGGAAGCCAAAAAGGGAAAAACAAAAGCAAGCACAGCAGAGCATCTACCCCTGACCTGCACCCTCCCCCCGCCACCCGCCTCAGATGAGGCTCCTCATTCTTTTTGGCATGGCTGGATCTGTCCCAGAGATGTCACTGGCAAAGTTCCCTCTGCCTATGGCTCCTTCTGTATGTGCGTGTCTCCCCTGAGAGAGGAACGCACAAGTTCTATTCACTGTTAGGCTCCGAGCTTGCAGAGACTGACAGGGTAGACTGGTGGGTAGGGATGGGGGCCAGGAGGGAAGGTGAGCGGTGCCCACGAGCAAGAGGAGTCTGTATGCACAGCAGGCCCAGGAGGAAGGTGAGCGAGAAGCTGGGACCCTTGACCCCACTTTGGAACTCAGCCTGGGCCTGTGGTCGGTGCAGCTGTGCTCCGAATTGCAGCTGCTTAGGTCAGAGCTAGTAACTCAAGGTGGGGTGACCTCCACTGGTGGGGACCCTGCCCTGAGATGGACGCAGGGCAGGACCCTCGAGGAACTGAAACACTTGAGGGAGAGGTAATTAAAGGAGACTTATCTCCCATAAGTCAGCAAGGGCGGGCTTAGAACACTTGAGTCTCGAGCCACTGGAGCCGCTGTTTAATCATACAATCTATGTGCTTTCACTCATATGGTAGAAATATTGTTTATTATCCCATTTAATCCCTCAGTAACCTTGAGAAGTTTTCATGGCACGTTGCAGATCAGGAAAATGGATGCCTTGAGAGATTTCCATCCCACGCTCAAAGTCGCAGACATCAAAATCCTTGAGAAGTTTTCATGGCAATTTGCAGATCAGGAAAATGGATGCCTTGAGAGATTTCCATCCCACGCTCAAAGTCACAGACATCAAAATGAAGCCTAGATTGAAGACAAATCTCACTGATTTCAAAATCTGTCCTGGCCATGTCCACTGACCCAGCTACATTCTACTTGAATGCATTTCCCACTACATTTCCGTCCCCACATTAGTTTGCTGACGGAGATGTGGCTGTCACTTCCTGTCGCTGAGAGAAGCAGCAGTCTGGGGGCAAGCGAACAGATTCTGGAGCCAAGCCGGATGCATTCCTGTCCTGGCTGCTCCATGGACTGGCCGTGAGACCTTGGCCAAGGGGCTAACTTCCATGTCTGAGTTTCCATATCTGTAAAGCGGAGTGTGTTAGTCAGTGTTCGCCAGTAAAACAGAACCAATAGGATGTGTGTATGTATATGTGTGTATGAGAGAGGGAGGGAGGGAGGAATTAATTAAGGAATTGGCTCAAAGTGTTTGTGGAGGCTGACACATCTGAAATCTGCAGAGCAGCCTAGCAGTCTGGAGACCCAGGGAAGACCTGATATTACAGTTTGAGTCCTAAGGCCGTCTGGAGGCAGAATTCTCTCTTTCTGGGGGCACCTCAAGGCTTTTTCCTCTTAAGACCTTCAACTGATTGAATGAGGCCCACCCACATGATGGAGAGTAATCTGCTTTACTTAAAGTTTTACTGACTTCAGTGTTAACCTTATCTAAAAAGTACCTTCCCAGCAATATCTAGTCTGGCATCTGACCAGATACCTGGCAACCCTGCTCTAACTGAGTTAACTCCTGGAATTAACCATCATGTGAGGCTAGAAAGATCTGACTTATAAAGTGGATTCTGAGGAGTGGATGAGCTGATGCAAATACAGAGCTTAGAACTTGCTCGACACAGATATGCTCTGGCAAAGTGTTACCTGGCCCTCCTCCCCAGAAGTGGACATGTGTCCTCTCATTTCGGCTGGGACATGTGCTTTCTGTTGCTGGGCCAAGGCTCCTGGGGCCGCAATAAAGTCGTGGGCCTTCTCTGTGGCTGCGGAGTCTGAGAGGAAGTTGATCCTTCCTGGCCCCCAGGATCAAGGAGGATACGAGGTGTAGATACGCTCGGCAGAGGCCCAAGAGGAGAAACAGCCGTGGGAGGGGGCGGCTGAGGACAGCTCACTGAAATTGCAAGGCACAAATTCCCCGAGAGATCTTTGTTGCTGTTTATCCTCGTGGCAAGAAGCAAACACACTGCTCTTTAATTTTCCTTGGCAGGGTCCGCGGTGCCGGGTGGCTGCCAGCCCGTCTGCTGGGCCCGAGCTGTGCCCCCACCTCCGCCAGCCTCAGGTGGGCACCCCCCACCATTCCACACACACACACACTCACAAGCCCATGCCTTTCCTGGAAAAAGGAAACAGCCGCAGCCCCCACCACCCGGCTCAGATCACCTCAAACCCCTGCTCTGTCTCAGCTGCCCAGCCGCACCTTCCGTGGCCCTGCCCCACCTGAGAAAAGGAGATACCTTTTATAGTGCAGCAGCACACGCTCCCATTTGGAAGCAGAATTCTTCCTTTCACTTTGGCTTCTGCAGGGAGGTGGGATTAAAACTGCAATCAATGCAGAAGATCCTGGAAGACAGTGCGCACTCCAGGAGGAAGAAGTGGAGAGAGAGGGGGGATGTGGTGGGAGAGGGGAGGAGGCCCCCAGGACCAGGGAAGGAATAAACTCAGCTTTTATCTTGGAGTCTGATCTGTTTCTGAACCCTGATGGGAAAGGTCATGAATTTTAAAACGTGTCTCTCCGGCCGACAGCTCCAGTCATAAAACCAACACCCTGGAAGCCCTCCATAGCTGCAGGGGAGCCCAGGCCGGGGGAGCAGCCAGGGGCTGGGGGAGGCGGTGCTGTCAGGAAGCGGCAATCAGGAGGGGTCTGAACGGGCTGCCCGGGGCCCTGCCCCCTCCCTGCCAGCTCCGGGAGGTCCACAGGAGGCCGGGCATCAGTGAGTCACTTTCTGCACCGGCCCCTGGGCCCTGCTGGCTGCTCCCTTTACAGGGCACCTGCTGGGATCCTCGGGGAGATCGGTGCCTTTCTCCCCAGAACTTTCAGAGCGGTACCAGAGCAGAGGCCCAGTAGCTCTAAATGTTTCTGAGAAAAGTTAGAGCATGCAGGGTGCAAGTTGGGTTCTAGCTGGGGTCACCATCTGGCAGTGGGAGGGATGTGGAGAGGTGTGTGTGTGTGTGTGTGTGTGTGTGTGTCTAATTACTCAGTCATGTCTCACACTCTGCAGCCCCATGGACTGTAGCCCACCAGGCTGCTCTGTCCATGGGATTCTCCAGGCAAGAATCCTGGAGTGAGTTGCCATTTCCTTCTCCAGGGGATCTTCCCAACCCAGGGATTGAACCCGCATCTCCTGCATGGGCAGGCAGATTCTTTACCGCTGAGCCACCGGGGAAGCCCCGTGCGGAGGTGGCTGCTGCCTTTTCGGGGCTGGGAGTAGTGACAGTGACTGTCATCCTGGAGCTCTGGGAGAGTGGTCGGTGTGTCTTACTTTACAAGAAGCACGTGATCTTGAGAATGGCGTCTGGGTGTTCTAAAGAATTTATTGTTGCAGCTTAAATAGAAGATAGGCTCATTTTCAGGGAAAGAACCCTGAAGAATTGCAATCAGGGTTTATCTGTTTGTAAATTGAGAGTTGGGAATATTGAGTTTTCTGAGAGCAGAGATAGTGGTAATGGAAACAAGACGGCAGAGATTTCTGGAGCTGTAAAGTCGCCAAGAGCAGGTCCCTGACAATCTCCAAGAACACAACTCCTTAGCCAGACACTTGAACCAGGGAGCCAGGGGCTCATGGCCCAGAAAGAGGGGAGTCATGAACAGTCAGCCGTGCAGAGATGCTGGATAGCCCCTCCCAGGGTTTGGAGGCGATGGAGGGGCATCACCCGTGTTGCAGCACTGGGACCCCCAGGCCTCTCAGCTATGGGGGGGACTCCTTTAGAGGGTGTGCTGGACTAAACAGCCTCCTCCTCGTTTAAGAAAACAAATGTTGTATCATGGTAAAATAGATGTCACACAGTTTCCCATTTTCACCCTTGGAAATGTACAGTTCAGGGGCATTAAGTCCATGCACAGCACTGTGCAGCTGTCAGCACCGTTTGTCTCCAACCTCATCTTCCCCACCTGAAGCTCCATCCCCTGAGCGATAGCTCCCCACCTCCCGCTCTGCCCAGCCCCCGGCAACCACTGTTCCAGCTTCTGCCTTTATGAACTGTGACCCTCTGGGTGCTTCCCGTAAATGCAGTATTTGTTCTCTTGTGTCTGCTTATTTCACTTCACATATCTACAAGGTTCATCCATGTTAACCATGTATTAGAATCTTCTTTCCTTCTTATTGTGGTGAAACATAATATTGATCATTTTAACTATTTGCAAGTGTACAATTCCGTGATATTGAATACATCCCAGTATTGTGTAACCATCACTATTACCTGTACTCCAAACCTGTCATCAGCCTCAACCTAAACTCTGTGCCCATTAAACACTAAGTCCCCCCACCCCCGCTGACCACTACTCCATTTTCTGTCTATGAATTTGCCCATTATGGTACCTCATAGGAGTGGAATCATGCACTGTCTCTCCTGTTCTTGGCACAGATTACTTTAGAACATAGATTTGCAAAGTCTCCTTAAAGAGATAGAAGACTATCAAAAGATTAAGCCTGCACATGGCTATGTTGGCAGTCAGCCCCTCAGACAGTGAAAGTGAAAGTTGCTCAATTGTGTTTCATGTCTCTCTGACCCCATGGACTATACAGTCCATGGAATTCTCCAGGCCAGAATACTGGGTAGTATTACTGGGTAGAATAGTGGGTAGACTTTCCCTTCTCCAGGGGATCTTTGCAACCCACGGATTGAACCCAGGTCTCCCGCATTGCAGGCGGATTCTTTACCAGCTGAGCCACAAGGGAAGCCCAAGAATACTGGAGTGGTAGCCTATCCCTTCTCCATTGGATCTTCCCGACCAAGGAATCGAACCAGGGTCTCCTGCATTGCAGGCGGATGCAGTCCCTCAGAAGCAGGTGGCAACTTTCAGTGGCAAAACAGAAAAGGGACAGGCTCTCCTGAGCCCAAGAGGGCGGTGCTCTGTTGGGGATGGAAAGGGCTGCAAAAATGGAGGAAGGCTTACAATTGTCAAATCACAGTGCTTCCCCTGTTTGAATTTCATTGACAGTGAGCAGCCTTCTGAAAATCTGACTCTTCACTGAACCTGCAGGTGGGAAGACATGGAACACAGTGGCCAGCCTACTTCTTGGGATCGGCACTTACACCTATCTTGGCCATAGGGAGGAGTGGCCAAAACTTGAATACAGGAGTGATTCTTGAGTTTGAAGCCCAATTCTTCCATTTACAGTAGGTGAGGCCTGGAGCAGTTTCATGTATTCTGGGGAGTTTAGTATCCACTTGGGAAAGATGGAGATGAGAAGAGTCCCATGTCACAGGGTGAGCATGAGGAGTAAGGAGAATGATATGCAATACAGAGGAGTGCTCTGCCTCCCCCAGAGCACTCCAGAAGATGCTCCCCCACAGTCAGTGTCCCATAAAACAGTGATGGCAATAATTCACATCGAAGCTACATTTCAGTATCTTGTAGGTTTTGTTAGTATGACTCACTTTCCTTCAGTCCAGAAAACTTTAAGACACTTGACCTTGAGTTTGGGAGCATGCCTGCCCAAGGGCTGGACATTCCTGTGAAACTACTGGGATGAATAATAACCGCGTGAATCTTGAGAAATCAGCAGTTTCTCTTTCTTGTCAATATTTCAGTCTCAACATTCACCATCCTTTCTAAACATTGGTAAAAATACAGAATTTGAAAGTGTGAGCTCACATGTGGTAAACAGCTATCTTAGGCTGATACCTTATTGTATCACAGGGACTGCACAGTGGTAGATGGGAGACCTGATAAAAAGGTGAAGACAGAGCAATCTAGAATGACCCCCAGATACGCAGATTCCCCTGTGGCAGGCTCCACAGTAGAGGGATGGAGTGGGTCTGGTGGCCCCTGCAGTTCAAGCACAGAGCTTCCCAGGTAGCGCTCGTGGTAAAGAACTTGCCTGCCAATGCAGGAGACACAGAGACACAGGCTCAATCCCGGGGTCAGGAAAATCCTCTGGAGGAGGGCACGGCAACCCACTCCAATATTCTTGCCTGGAGAACCCCATGGACAGAAGAGCCTGGTGGGCTACAGTCCACGGGGTCCCAAAGAGTCAGACACGACTGAAGCGACTGAGCACACACGTGTCTGTCTGGAGCATCTTCCCTGGGCATCTCCCACAGTTCTGCTCAAGGTGGTGCCAGCTGCTGTTAAGGCTGCTGATGGGAGCCATCAGCGGTCCTCATGGTTTCAGGAGTCTGCTTCCTCAGGGAGATGCCCGGCAAGAACTCAAATGCACTCTCGTGAGGGTAGCCTCTGCAGACTCAAGGCGATTACCCACTTGACTTTTGGAGCCTTTGGAGTGGAAGGCCACCCACTGGTTCTATTTCCCCCAGCCTTAGGGTGAATTCTCTCTCAAAAGCTTCCTGGGGCCTGTGTTGCCTCATTCGGGTTATCCAGAGATTGTTATTAACAGCAAATCTGGAGCTGAAGCGCTGCGGTCTTGGTCTCCCGTGGCAGGTGCGCTGCCGGCTCCTGTGTGCGTTTGCTCAGCCCTCAGGCTGCGTTTAGCAATGGGTGTGTCGGGGCGATTGGGGAGCAGTCCATCTGCCTGGAGATCTCAGTTGGGTGGATTAATGAATGATTATAGAGTACTTTGAAGGTCGGAGGGCTAATTATTTAGCCAGTTCCCTCCCTTCCCCCAGGTCCCCTTGATGGCCTTTTGTCTCTCTGCCTCCTGGGGCATTCTTGAATAGGAGAGGATGAATCAGGGGTCAGTAAATAGAACCAGCCATTCCAGATGGCCAGACCAGAGAGCCCCGTCTGGACGCTGCTCCACGTCAGGAGCCGAGATTCCCTGCGAGATCTGAGCACCAGGTAGGGTAGCTTTCTATCAGGGCTGGCCCAGCTTCCAGAAAGACTGTGGGTTCCTGGACTCTCAAAGTGAAAGTCGCTCAGTTGTGTCCGACTCTTTGTGACCCCATGGACTATACAGTCCATGGAATTCTTCAGGCCAGAACACTGGAGTGGGTAGCCTTTCCCTTCTCCAGGGGATCTTCCCAACCAAGGGATCACATCCAGGTCTCCTGCATTGCAGGCAGATTCTTTACCAAATGAGCTATCAGGACTCTCAAGGGGATGAATCTGCTAACCTGATGCCCTGGTGTGTCCAGGGTTCGCTCCCAGTTTTGACAAGAAATCCTTTATCTATGAGTCCATTCCTTTTTCTCCCTCCTGTTGCTTTTTCCCAGAGCAAGACCCCACAAGAAGAATGGACGTGGGGCATTCCGTTCCTGGGTTAGGACTGGGGGCAGACAAGCGGTTCTGCGCTGTGCTGTGGGGGAGGGTGCCTGCACTCACTTGTAGAGTAAGGACCTCCTTGTTTCTCTGCCTGCCCTCTCTCCCAATGACCCAGATTTTTAAATAAAATATTTTTTTATTTTTAAAAAATCTTGAATTGTGCACACTTTTAAGGTTGAGGAAACCCAAGGAAAAAATAAATATTATCGGTAGTAGGATTACACTTGTATATCCCCTACTTGAGTCCAGGAATGGGTCTGTGGTACATGTCTGTGCATACTAAAGGGAGAGAAGTCTGGGGCAGACAAATCCTGAGTTACCTTCACTCCTCTATATTCCACCCTGTTTGCTGACAGCTACTCTGGTTGCAGAGAAATTAGAGAGACAGAGAAAAGACGACACCCAGTTCTGAAAGTGTCCAGTCTAGTAGGGAGAAAAGTATGAAAACATATAAAGGTGGCAAAAGAGACTCTGAGTGATTGTTTTGTATTTTGCTCTATTTTGACATTCCCTAAGATCAACAGGTAGATGGGCCCTTTGCCTGTCCTTGCCTCGAGATATTTTGAGGGCAGAAAACAGAAGCTGCTTGAAGTCAAAGGCTTTTGTAAAACTCCCAGGCTCTTTGAAGAAGGGATGCGAGGGATCCCAAGGGGAGAGGGGAGAGAGAGGAGGCCTTTGAGGGCATCAGGAGAAAAGAGAAATGACTCTGCGGGCAAGAGGCTGGCTCTGAGGGTGTTGAAGGAGAGGGTGGAAGGAAGAGAGGTGGGGAAATGGGGAAAGATCACACAAGCGCTGGTGTAGCAGACCTAGAGGGTGGGCGAGGCACAGGCATCCCAGGCTCACCCCAGACTCCCCAGGTGAGACCCTGAGGCAGGGGAAACTCTGGCCCTGGATGCTCACGTGGGCTGGGGCAATGGGGACCAGGAAGGACTGAGCAGTGACGGGAGGGGACTCCCCAGTGCTTTGGTGATGGACCTCAGTGTCCATCAACAGATTTAATGGATAAAGAAGATGTGATACATATATATTATGTGTATATCACACATCTATATGAAATTCAGCCTTAAAAGGGGGGATCTTGACATTTGCAACATGAATGAACCTGGAGGATGTTGTGATAAGTGAAATAAACCAGACACAGGGAAAAAACTGCACGATCTTGTATATGAAAGCTAAGAAAGTTAAATTCATAGAGGTAGAAAGTAGAATGATGGTTACCAGGAGCAAGGAGGTGAGGGAAATCAGGGAGATGGCGGTCAAAGGGTACAAAGCGGGAGTTCTTGTAGGATGAACTAGCAAACTTGTCAGCATGGTGTTTGAGGTCCGTTCTACTTTCTAAACACACACGGGATTTTAGCCGCATACTATGCTATCAGACTATTTGTAATTCAGCAAATAAAAATGACTAAATTACTTGTCACAGGAAGAAATTATTTGATATTTGTAATTATTCCTCCCGATCTGCCAAGAGCCTAATAATACCTAGATCTCCTTTCTGTGGGGTGTCTGTCCCACAGAATACAGTTGAGGCGAGGCAGTGAGAAGATGCAGAAAAGCCACACAGTGGGTATCTCTGGTTGTGAAAGGGAGTATGTGACAGGCCTGGGGAAATTTGCAAGGCAGGGGACTTGAGCCTTGGAGGCTGTATGATCTGGGGAAAGAACAACCTGGGTTGGTTTCCGAGGGGAGATTTTGGGAGAGAAATGCTGCATGATATGAATCGTCCCTGCCCTCTCTCCCTATGAAATCCTCCCTAAAGCCACTGCCCCCTCCAAGCGTGTGACATTCAATTCCTACCCCCTCCCTTCTCCTCGCCACCCCTCCCCCACCTCCCCTCCTCTTCATTCAGTGGGCGAGAGTGGAGGACCAGCCTACAGATGGTCCAAGGTGAGATCAGAGGCTGCGCAATCCAAGGTCACGCTTACATTCCACTGGTCACTGTTCCCAACGCCTGCGATGCCCTTTGCCTCTTTTTTCTGCCAGGCAAGCATCAACCCACTCATCTTTCAAATGTCCTCACTTCTGCGAAGATCTCTGTGACCCCTCCTCTCTTCCTTGGCAGGATCACCATTAATCACCACCTGTGAATTCCCACAGCTCTTCTCAAGGCCTCATGTTGCCCTGCTTATCTCATCTTCCTTGTCGCGGCAGCCTGGGTTCTAATTTTATCTTTGTTACTTACTCCCCACCACCCCTGCCCCCTACTCCATCACAGAACCTAGCCTGTAGCCGGCACTCAAGGACCAGCGTGGAATAGGCGAAGGATAAGCCTTGGCTGAGGGGTGAGAGGATTAGACAGGGAGGGGGCAAGAGGCACCAAGAAGATGAGATTAAAGACGGGGCGGGGGGCGGGGGGGAATAAGGAGCAGAGAGAGAGGAGTTAAATGTTAGCTTTCCTTGAAGCACCCCTCAGAGAAGACTAATTTTCGTAATTAAAATCCAGATAACTAGGAGAAAGGATGGTGAGCCAAGTGGTACATAGAACTGTAGCGACTGAAGGAAGCACAGAGCTTAAGAATGGAGATGAGAGAGTCCCTTTTGTGCTGGAATCATAAAAAAAGATGACGTTGGAGTGGGGGTGGGACGCCGCGGGACCAGGACAGAATGAAAGCGGGCTGGGGGAGAGAGAGGTGAGAACTGAGTTAACGAGAGGCGCTGGGAGTGGGAGTCTTGGGCCTGGAGAGAAACAAATACAATCCAAGGCCCCAGCTCCCACACAGACAAGCAGAGCGGTGCTTTGTAGCGAAGCAAGCCAAAGAGGGGTGGGCAGGCCAGCCGGCACTCAGAGGCGCATCGCTGCAGAGCATCGTTGCTGAGAGTGGAAGACGGAAGTAGGAAACTGGGGGTTGGCCCAGAAAAGACAAGAAGAAACGCAGCGCACAAGCTTACCGGCTTCGGCGGGGAGGGAGGAAACGGCAGATAATAATACACTCTAGAGATAAATTAATAACACTAAGCTACCTCGCCAGGGTGTTACGAGTGTTAATTAATTAATTATTGTTTGCCAAGCACTTTGAAGGTGGAAAGGCTCTGTAATTATTATGAATAAAATGTCAGAGATAATAATCGGGCAGAAGGCAGTGACCTCCCCGGCACCTCATTTGCATGGTACGAAGGATTCAGGGATGCTCTGCCAAGGCGAGACCTGCCGAGACGACAGATGCCCGTCCCGACGCCCAGCCTCCTCCTCCCGCGTCTTTCTGGCGCCCCCCCGGGGTCCGCGGCCTCTGTTCCCCTGGCAGCGGATGCCCGAGAAGCCGGGTGAGGTGAGGTGTTTACGAGATGGCAAGCGGGAGCACGCTGATGGCTGGGGGTGCGGCCTGAGGGACGCCCCTCCCACCCAAAAGCTTTCCACTGAGCCGGCTGTTCTGTTTCCGAGGAGATCACTATTAATAATACGGTGTAGGTTTGGGTCTGTCTCTTCCAGAGTGGGATGGGAGGGGCCTGTTTGAAGCGGGGGGGCGAATGTGTGGGAGAACAAGTCCTCCTGGGAAGATGGGGTGCCAACTTAGGTTTGGGGGAAACGGCCACCAACAGGCCAGGTCACTGGCTCATGGAGACTGCAATAAACCACAACCTGCCCCCCATTTATATGTGGAAAGGGTCCCGTGGCCCTAAAGGCAAAGAGGAAAATTATAATCCAGCTGGGCAGAGAGTAGCATCACCAACTCAATGGACATGCTGCTGCTGCTAGAGTTTGAGCCAACTCTGGGAGGTGAAGGACAGGGAAGCCTGGTGTCCTGTAGTGCGTGGGTTCCCAAAGAGTCACTACTTAGGGACGAAACAGCAACCACACCAGGCAGAGAGTGAGAGCGTCCAGCAGAGACCCGTGCTGAGCTAGGCTGCATGACATGACGGGTGTCAGCTCTTCGAGGTTTTGGTCCTGGAGGAAAGATGTCTGAGGACTGTTGTCTTCAGCAGATGCTCCCGCCTCCCTCCCGCCTCCTTGGTTGACGAGGCAAAAGAACTGCAGAATATTTACCAGCCCTGGCCCTTGTGTTCGGGAAACAGTCTTGCCAACAAATGCCTCTTCCTACCGACCAGTGGAGAAGAGAGAGGAACACCTCCCTAAGGCTCGGCGAGTTTGGGGCGGGGGAGGGACACCAACGTGGCTACTGGGTCTGGACAGAATTTTGCACATTTTGTACCAGAAAAATAAAAGAATAAACAACGAAAACCTCCTCTATCTCCTAGAGACAAGAGGACTCCCCTTGTTTGTCTCCTGTGTTCCTGGTGGGAGACCCTGACTAAGCGTCCACAGTGCAGGGATCTTAGGAGCCATGACCTCGCTTATAAAGTCAGAAGAGCAGACATTTTTATTAGGTCTAGGGCTTCCCAGGTGGCGCTAGTGGTAAAGAACTCGCCTGCGATTGCAGGAGATGCAGGAGACACAGGTTTGATCCCCGGGTCTAGAAGATCCCCTGGAGGAGGAAATGGTAACCACTCCAGTATTCTTGCCTGGAAAATCCCATGGACAGAGGAGGCTGGTAGGTCCATGGGGTCCACGGGGTCACAAAAGAGTCGGACACCACTGAGTGACTGAGCACGCACACCAGGGCTGGGAGGTGCATTCGCTCCTAGGGCGTCGCAAGTCACCACCATCTGAGTGGCTTAAACAGCTCTTCCGTTCTCCCCGTCTGTCTGGAGGCTGGAAGTCCAAAATCACAGGGTCAGCAGGGTTGGTTCCTTCTGTGGCTGTGGGGAGCAGTCTGTCCAGCCCTTTCTCCGTTTCTGGAGGCTGCAGGCGTCTGTAGGTGGCTTTCTCCCTGTGTCTTCACTTCATCTTCCCTCTCTGCCTGTCTGCCTCTGTGTCCCAGTTTCCCTTGTACAAAGAACAGCGGCCCCATTGGATTAGAGCCCACTCTACTGACCTCAACTTGATCATCGGCACAGACCTGACTTCCAAACTAAGCCACATCCATAAGTCCTGGGGGTTCAACCGCTTGGCGGGGAGTGGGGGGGTGGGAAACCCTTCAACTGACAACGGGAGGTTTTCCTTTTTCCAGGAAGGGTTTTGGCCTGTGCCCTTAGTGACCTGACTCCCACCTGGGTGTTGGGAAATTGAGGCAGGGACCCTCTCTTGGTGTCCTTAGGGCCAGCGTAGAGGTCCTGTGTTGCTTAAACAGAGAGGTTGCTGGGAGGCACAACCTGCCCTGTAACCTTTTCTTTCCATCCTGACCTTCTCCTGGTGCTGCTAATACAACACAACTGGCCATCAGGGTCCGTGTGGCACCGTAGCCCACGTGTAGGGATGAAAGGCCGGGCTTTCATGGACTGGAGGATGGGCCTGGTGTGGAGTCAGCCTGTGAGCTGGGGCCTCGGCTCTCATTTCCTCACCTCTCAGGTGGGAGGTGGTGGTGTCTACTTCCCAGGGCTGAATGAGATCACCGGCAGAACACGCCTGGTGTCTGGGGGTGGGTGTTATCAATCATTAGGAGCCCAACGGGAAGTCTAACCAAAAACTTGTCCCGGAGCACCGAGTGCAGATTTGTGCTGAAAAGTTTGCTAAGTTCCTCTGACTCCTGTTTTCCCGGCCACCCCCACGGGGGCCAGGAACCCCGCAAGTCAATGGCTTTGAGGCTTTGAACTGGGACTTCAAAGAGAAGCCAGCTCTGTTCTTCAAACAGGTTTATAAAGAGATTTTGATACAAGACAACAATACTTGTCAGCAGTGTCCAGTTACCGTCCTTCCCTTTGTAGTTTTATTAGGAAATAATTTCCCAGCCGGCGAGGCTCCTGCTGGCATGCCTTGTTTCTCTGTTTGCGATCGGATCTGCCCACCAGAGGGGCTGCCCCTAGCGCTGCAGCGGTCTTGCCAGCTGGACGCCCAGAGAAAGACATCACCGAAGGGTCTCCGGAGCCGATTTACCATCTGCCCCTCCCCTCGCCTCCCCTTCTCTGTAGCAAAAATGCAATTTGTTTGACCTCTGGGGAGGTTTAAAACCTCAGCTCCTTAATTGCCCCCCTCCCCCCATTATTATTATTTTTTTTAAGAGGGGAGGAAAGAGGGGGAAACGGCCAGAAAAGAAAAGAACCATTTAAGCCATCCTTGCTAGCCTGCCCTGCATTCTCGGCTGGCAGTAAGAATTCCCAATAGATGAAAACTAAGGAGCTCAGCTCACTGCGGGTCCCTAGTTTTCATCTGTTGGGACTAAGTGGGTCCTTTTCGCAGGGGCCAGCTTTCCCAAGCAGAAGAGAGGCGTGGTTTTCCAGAAGTGACTATTGATTTTTCCTTCCGTGGTACAGTTATTTCCCTATAACTTGAAACATGTGATGGGGAGTCTACTCTATGCCAAGCACTGGGCTGGTTCTGAGATCCAGAAATGGGGAACACAGGGTTCCTCCCCAGACATGTTTCTCAGCAGGGCGGGGGTGAGCCAGTTGAGAAGCAGACTCTTCAGGGCCCTTCCTTAAAGGGCTCTGTGTGCTCCCGCTCCAGGAGGCCCCGCCAGAGCTGATGGTGGGGGCTTCAAAATGGGGCCACTGGGATGCATTTCCTCAAGGAAAGGGGACAGATGGAGAGAGGGAGAATGGAGATGCCCTGGGAGGAATATGATCCTGAGATGGGTGGGACAGAGGGAAGTGGGCCTAAGGGGCTCTTATCCCCAGAGAAAAAGACACCTTCCTTCCTTTTTATGAAATTGGGGAGGAAACGAGGATGTCAGTCATTTAGAGGGTGGGAGAGAAGAGGGTGTGGGCAGGTTCAGCTTTCTTGACCTTTTATTTTGTTGGGAAGTAGGAATTTTTTAGGAAGCAGGAATTAATGGCATTTACTGGGGAGAGGGGAAGCAGTTGGCTTAATGGGACTTAGAAAGTTAAAAGCAGATGTTTCTTAGAGACCATTAAGTTCCAGGTCCTCATTTTATCCAGTGTAAAGCCAATGCAGGGGACTCAAGAGATGCGGGTTTAATTCCTGGGTTGGGAAGATCCCCTGGAGGAGGAAATGGCACCCCACTCCAATATTGTTACCTGGAAAATCCCATGGACAGAGGAGCCTGGTGGACTACAAAATACTCTTTGCTATGGGGTTGCAAAAAGTCAGATACAACCAAGCACACAAACACGTGCGCGCGCGCACACACACACGGAAGGATTGAGGAATTTCCTAAGGTAGTATATTGATGAGGGGTGGAGCTGAGACTCGGATACAGGTCTGCTGGCTCTTAGGTCAGGGACCACTGCTCTGCAGGATGCTCCCTGCATCCCTGAGGGTGCATCACTGTTCTGCATCCACCTAGGAGGATGGAGTTGCAGTGGCAGACTTGGGTAAGACCTCCTGGGATTCTTGACCAACTGGATGATGAGGTTGGTTCCAGGGTCTTTGGTCCATTAAGAGGTGCAGAGTCAGTGCAGAGGGAAACCTCGAGTGCTTAAAGGTCATCCAGGGTCACCCCAGGTCACTGCACCATGAGCAAAGCTCTCCTGCAATGCGAGGTACAGAGCAGTGCCGTTCCACGGGCTCTAAAGTATTTTGCTGACCCAGGATTATTCACCTTCCCATCAACAAGTTCCTACTCTTGCCAAAGGAAATAGTAAATGCTTCCACTGAAAAGCCACAGAGTAGGAACTGACCTAAAAACTTGTAGTTTCTGAGCAGAAATGTGCCAGACCACAGGAACACAAATAACCTGTTGGTTACTGCCCAGAATCTGTGCCAATGTTATTACACTCATTGTACAGATGGGGAAACCTAAGTGGAAAGATGGATGATTTCCAAAGATTCATCCAAAGGCAATAATAAAACTCACAGTTTAATGTTTGTTACGCTTATTCCTAAATCTTCCTCTCACTGATTACCTCATATTTCCATGGAATGTGCAAGAAGCATTGACTAGGACGTTAAGAATAGACCATAGAGTTTTTCCATGAGGTCTGGCTGGAGTCTGGTGAACCTCAACTCCAGCCACTTATATAATTTTTTGAGGCATCTAGTGAAAAAAAAAAAAAAACGAGGTTTAATAAAATGGTTGTAATATATTTTATATGTTTGAATTTAGGGGATGGCAAACTATGGCTTGCAGACCAGATCTGGCCTGCAGCCTGTTTTTGAACAGCCCATGAGCTAAGAATGGATTTTACATTTTAAAAGGGTCATTAAAAACAACAACAAAAAAAATTAAAAACAAAGAATGTACTACAGAAACTGTACGTGCCTAGAAAGCCTGACATGTTTACTAACTGGTCCTATAGAAAAGGTTGGTTGCTCCCGATAACAAATGAACATTCTGTCATTAGCCCCCAAAGCCAATGATATGTGCTTGCATTATAACAAGATAACTCGATTTATTGCAACTATTCATTTACTGTATACTAGAAGTGGTGTGGCCTTGTAAGGAGAGCTCAGTTCCAAGTTGTCGGACCACTGCTGCCCACTCCAGTCACCTGGCTAATCTCATTGTATCCGTTTGGACAAACGCCAAAGGTGAGCCTGGGTGCCTTTGTGACCCCAAGGCTTGACCCCACAGTCCTCATGACCCCTGATCCAGGGTAACATGTTCTGGGTTTCCTTTGAGCCGGAGAGGAGAAGCAATCAGTTCTCCTCTTAGCAAGGATTTGGCATCTTAGTTTGCCTGCCTTGCTTTAGGAAGCTCATCCATCCGTGGGGCAAGAGTCCTTCGTTCGTCCTGGGGCAGCTGAGCCCTGGATGGCAGGACGCGTGCCACCAACGGACACTGGCTCCCTAACCAGCGTGTGCACCCACAGCTTCATGATACCCGTTGTAAATTAACCGGAGGGCTGTCCCTGCAGACAGGGAGGGCTGACAGAGAACTGCCAACTCCGCTGGGCAGACACTGCTTCTGTGCACTGGAACCTCCCTGTGGAGACTGGCAAGTGATCTAACACCTCAGGACATCCAGCAGCTGGCTGGGAGAAGCCAGGCCACCAGGAGAATTCACACTTTACTTTCCTGCTCTGGGAGCCAGAAAGGCAGAGCACTGGAGGCGAGAGAATGTAGGTGGTGAGGTCTCACTGAACAGGGTTCAAATCCTGCCTCTGCCGTGAACTCATCACACAACCTTAGACAGATGACTTCATGTCTCGCACCTTCAGTTTCCTCATTTGTAAAATGAAGTAATAGCAGTCCTACCTCATGGGTTATTGGGAGGCTGAAAAGAGGTATCAGATGCAAAAAAATCAGTGAGAAGGCAAAAAAGAGTACATTAGCTATTGGGAGCTTTATTCTAGTCCATTCTGTGAGCATTGAGCTTATTTCTGCATCAGTGTTTTGCCTCAAAGGTCAGAGGGTAGTCTCCAGTACGGAAGAGCAGAGAGGTGGTGGAGCTGGGGAGAGGTTGTGCTTTGCAATATAGAATGGCACAGAAGAGACATTTTGGAGGGAGAAATTGTTAAATCAGAAGAATCAGAAACGTCCAGAGAGGTACTTCAGTGATCCCGCAGTCCAGCCGTCCTTAGACATTTTCCAGGGAAGGTTGCTCAGGGGTTGTGTCTCCTGAGGCAGAAAGCCCTGGGTGAGCCCTAATTCTGTTATTCACTGTTAAATAACCCAAATTCTGTCATTTACTGACTGTGTGAGTGGGCAAGAGATTGGATTCCCCGAGCCTCAACTTCCTTGTTGATCTTTTTTTCCATTTTTGTTTTTGCTTCTCTCTTTTTTTTTCCAGCTTCCTTGTTTATAATTGTCATTGTTCAGTCCCTCAGTCGTGTCACTTTTTGTGACCCGTGGACTACAGCACGCTGGGCCTCCCTGTCCTTCGCCATCTCCTGGAGTTTGCTCAAACTCACGTCCATTGAGTCGGTGATGCCATCCAACCTTCTCATCCTCTGTTGTCACCTTCTCTTTCTACCTTCAATCTTTCCCAGCATCAGGGTCTTTTCTAATGAGTCAGTTCTTTGCATCAGGTGGCCAAAGTATGTCCTTCCAATGTATATTTAGGGTTGATTTCCTTTAGGATTGACCGATTTGATCTCCTCGCAGTCCAAGGGACTCTCAAGAGTCTTCTCCAACACCACAGTTTGAAAGCATCATTTCTTTGGCACTTAACCTTCTTTATGGTCCAATTCTCACATCCATACATGACTACTGGAAAAACCATATAATTAAGAATAATTATAATAGCAATTATGTATTACTATTCACAACCCATGAGGTTGTTGTGAACATTCATTGTTGGTTCAAGGCCACCTCTGTGTCTCCATATGACCATTCCACAAGAGATCAGGTATGACTATGAAAGGGGGACCAGGTGATGGATCTCCACTGATGTTCCTCATAATCTGGGTCCCCACCTACTGGTGTCATAGAGAGTCTGAGCAACGTCTCTCTTTGTGCACAGCCAACAGACCTGCAGAGATGGAGTTCCACTAAATGGTGTGTACACCAGCTTAGAGCCTTTGAGCCTACGTCACTAAAGTCAAATCCATGCAGTCAATTTCCTGTCTCTCTCATGGGGTTAATTTCTCTTGCCTTTGGTTGCGCAAAAGTTGGTTTTGAAAACACCCCTTATAATAGGTGTTTCAAAACACTTGAGTGTCGGTATGAGCCTATTAAATTCTAACAGCTCTGCTGGCAGGTAAAGCACATTTATAGACTTAAAAAAAAAATAACCATGTTGTTTGCCTTTCAGACTGCTGGGGCCATTCTGGAGTGATTTTGTGCTTAAGGTCAAGGAATTTTGAGCAATGGATTTTTGTTTCTCAATTCTCTCTCCTCTCATTGTCCTTCTATGAAGTAGTATAAACTGCAGGATTGTTTATCAGCCTCTAGCTGAAACTGATCTTGCCAGAAATCCATTGCTTCTATTCAACCAAATAAATCTACGTTTTAGCTGTCAGTGCCTCAAAGGGATTTTGCTACCTCTGGGCTTTTCCTGTTCTAACTTTCTCCAAATGTTTGAATGTCCAAAGGTGGCTGTTAAAAAAAAAAATCAACTCTGCAATTCTACAGGGTGGAATTCTGGCACATGTAAAGCTACTTGATTGAGTAAATAAATATCCTGGGCCTTGAAGTTTTTGCTGAGGGAGAAAGATCTAGAATAGAAGAGAGGTTGAAGCAAGGTCTAGCTTTCTGAGGGACAGAGAAGAAGGAGAGAATATATTGAGACTTAAAAAGGGCCTGCAGGGGAGTCTAGGTTTGACAGAGAAAGGAAGAAAGGGGTGACATTGGCTGTCCGTGCTCGGCTGCAATATTTAGCAGGAAGATGCAATCCTCTGGGGTGAAGTATTTGGGATGCATTTCAGAGCCAGAGGGAGTGGCAGCAATGGAGAGAAATGGGAAAGGTTGGGACTTAGGGAACTTCATCCTCCAAGACTTAGACAATTTCAACTGGCACATTGACCTGTGGTTTTGAGACCACGAGGCAGTGAGAAATGGACTGCCCTGAACACCAGCTGACGTGTTCAGCATGGTACAGAGTCATAAAATGATGTCAGGACATCAGAAAATGTGTTTAGACTAGGTTCTGTTTTACTTTGTGGGAATTCAGTTCAAAGAATCAGTCATTTTTTCATATGGCTAATGTTACTGATTTACAAAGAAGTCCTCTCATAGGCAAACATAAAAAGACCTAAAACCCCATAATTAAGTGCCTGCTCCAGTCACAAAGTCAGACTGTCTTAAACCATCCCTTTCAAACATAGAATACACATCTCTCAGCATCCATTAAAAACTTGTAAAGTAGATTTTTTCCCTCCCTTTATCCCTTCTTGGAACTCCTGTCAAACCAGCTCCGTATGAGAAGACAATCAGCAATGGAAGGAATTTCGAGTCAATTCTTGTTGCTTTGCTAGTGTTTTCTACTGATTTGTAAAGTAGGCTTGTAACCCTTCTTTCATTCTTGTCCAGTGTGTCCAAAAAAACTAAAAGTGTAACATGGCCAATAGGAGTGAATGATGACGTGGAGGTGGGGAACTCCTTCCCGACTCCACTTCTTGGAGTCAAGCTCAACCACTATCACCTTCGTGTATGCAACTCTAAGGGTTATAAATGTTCCAGCTCTGTGAGATGAGATGGAGCCAGGGTAGCTGCTCGAATGTGCTCTTCTAGGTAATAGAGGAACAAGATCTTCGATTTCTGGCTGCTTCTCAGCAAGTGATGACACTGTATTTTCCCCAGCCCCAACAAGCCCACTCTTCAGTTATCAAATCTGGTTATGGTAGACTGAATAATGGTCCCTAAAGATATCTACATTCTAACCCTGAGAACCTGTGAATGTTATCTTACATGGAAAAATAAATTTTGAAGCTGTAATTACATTAAAGACCTCAAGATAGGAAGATTATTCTGGATTGTCTGAATCAGCTCTGAAATTAAAACTGTCTTTTGGTATCCATGGGATATTGGTTCTAGGACTGGCCTTCAATATCAGAATCCTCAGCTGCTCAAGTGCCATAGTTGACCTACTGTCGTTCCACATTGTGGATTCAACCAACCTCATGTAGTGTAATATTGTAATACTTCAGATCAGATCAGATCAGCTGCTCAGTTGTGTCCAACTCTTTGTGACCCCATGAATCGCAGCATGCCAGGCCTCCCTGTCCATCACCAACTCCCGGAGTTCACTGAGACTCGCATCCATCGAGTCAGTGATGCCATCCAGCCATCTCACCCTCTGTCGTCCCCTTCTCCTCCTTCCCCCAATCCCTCCCAGCATCAGAGTCTTTTCCAATGAGTCAACTCTTCGCATGAGGTGGCCAAAGTAATACTTATGGGAGAAAAAAATCTGTGTATAAGTGGACCCACACAGTTCAAATTTGTGTTGTTCGAGGGTCAGCTGAAATCACACGTGTCATTGTAAGAGGGAGGCAGAGAGACATTTGACTACAGGGGAGAAGAAGTTAGTATGAAGATGGTGTCAGATTGGAAAGATGTGGCCACAAGCAAAGGGATGCTGGCCGCCAGTGGAAGCTGGAAGGGACAAGGGATAGATTCTCCCCCTGGAGTCTCCAGAAGGATCTAGCCCTCACCATCCCTTGATTTTAGCCCACCAGATTCCTTGCAGGCTTTGGCTCCCAGAACTCTAAGAGAATGAATTCTGTTGTTTCAAGTCATTGCGTGTGTGTGTGTGCTCAGTCACGTCTTTGTGACTCCAGCAGGGGTCCTTTAGTTCACCAGTCTCCTCTGTCGGTGGGATTTTCCAGGCAAGAATACTGGCGTGGGTTGCCATTTCCTTCTCCATTTAAGTCATTAAGTTTATGGTAATTTGTTACAGCAGTAATAGGACACCAATACACTGTTCACGTCTGATTTGCTGAAGAATGAGGGAAAACGGCTCTCTGGTTCTCATTTGACTGCTCCTGGCACACGGAAGAGCTGCCATGCGGAACACTGGCAGCATGATCTCAGGGAGGTAAGTGCCCATATTCCCAGTGTGTACACTCGGGCCAACTGTCAGAGCAGAGCTATTTGAAAGGAAGAGCATTCGCAGATGATGGCTCTTCCCGTAGAATAAATGAGTGAGTGTTTGTGCTCTGATCTGCGCCTCCTGGCCCAGGTAAAGAGGTTAGTTGTTTAAGCATCTTAGAAAAAGTTCTAATTTTAAAGCTAATATTATCTGGAAATTCTTCCAAAGTACAAGATAAAATGCCCCCAAATGTCTGTCCATGGGTTTTAGAGTCACTTGCATTTGAAGATGCTTCAGAAATGCTCCTAACTTGTGCAGGGAGGTACTTGATTTTTCTGGGGATGTCTGAGCTCTGGTGAGGTAAGAAGTTGCCATGGGAGTTGCATGGAGCCTCTCTTTGTTTCAGTCCCTTTTTGCTTCTTCTCCAGTTCCACACTCATACCTCGATATCCCCTAACACTGCCTGGTTCTGTGTTTCATTCACTGTAAGGCTGCATGATTAGCTGACTGAATCAGCTAATCTGTGTACTTGATTCAAGACTACTTTTCCCTCTTCCCTCCCTGCAAGCGTCTTTCTCATTGGGTTAACTGTGCACTTTTAACACCAGCCTCTCGGAGACGGGGTTATCCTCTGTCTTGACAGGGTCATTGAATTTCAGAGTCAGAATGGAGCTTTATTAAGCACATCAATTCCAACTCCAGTGAAATAATTAACTCGGGGCTCGGATGGTCTGGAGGAGGAACCGTGAGGCCCAGGGGGCCCGAGCTGTAGCACACACCCCAGGAGATGTTGGGACACGTGGCACATGGGCTCCTCCATGAGAAGCATTGGCAGGACTGGGAAGCCGATGGAGTGCGTAGAGGCAAGCAGTTGAGACCTTCATTTTTCGGGGACAAATTTTCTGTGACAAACACTCTAGAGTCCCTTTTTCTTTGTTCCTGCAGAGGTAGTACTTGGCCTGCTCTGCCTCCTCTGGCTTGTGCCAGGCATCTCTGTGGTTGGGTTTTGCTAAACCTGGGACCCGTGGATAACCTGGATGCCCAAAGTACTTGGGCAAAGGCACCTACATTGCAACAATACTTCACTGAGGTGCTGGGCTATCTGGGAAAAGAGCAGGCAGTCAGGTGAACCAGAAAGATCCATTTAACCAACTTAGAAGATGGGCGGTTTTGATGAGAGCATTAACCTTCTCCAGGCTGGCTGTCATTTCCAAATGACAGCTGCGTGCCTGGCATTTCCAAGGAGTCTTTCATCT
Organism: Bison bison bison; assembly: GCF_000754665.1. Classification (NCBI taxonomy): domain Eukaryota; kingdom Metazoa; phylum Chordata; class Mammalia; order Artiodactyla; family Bovidae; genus Bison; species Bison bison. Next base: position 1,568,663 of record NW_011494846.1, on the reverse strand, counting down.
CTAAAAGGAGAAGGGGAAGCAGGGGTCGCATCTAATATATTAAAAGCAGAAAGGAAACGTTGAAGCCTGTGGTACCCTTTGGCCTGTGGGTCTTCTCTCCCCACTGAGGTCGTATGTATTTTAAAGGCCTAACCTAGGAGCTGTTTTGAAAGACCAGGTTAAAGAACAATTAAACTTAGACTTGCCTTTAAAATGTCAGAAACTGTCTACCCTGGTGGATGGGCAGAGGATACATTCTTCTGGGAGTTGGGCCCTGAATCATTTAGGATTCTTTTAGTTGCAAGTGACAGAAAGCCAAGTTTGAATTTATTTTATTACAAAAAACAATGTGTGTCTTGGGTATCTTAACTGTCTTGTTAAAGACGTGGCCTTTGGCACAGGGGAAGACAGGCTCCATCATGTCATCGAGGTTGGTCACTGTCTCTTCCTTTGGGTGGGCTTGATTTTCATGCGTTCTCTCCCTCACTGCTTGTAAGAGCGCTGCCAGCCACTGGAAAATACACACATCTAGGTTCAAATCCAGTCATCGTGAGAAGCGACTTGCCTACTAATAACACGAAGGTTTGGAAATTGGAGCCCCTTGGTCATAATTGGCTGAATGGGTCAGCCCCGAGACAATTACTGTGAAAGAGGCATTGACTGTGGCCTCTCAAACTTCAGTGTGCACACAAATCATCTGGGAATTTTGTTAAAAGGCAGATGCTGACTCAGAAGGTCTCAGTGAGAACCCAAGATTCTGCATTTCTAATAAACTCCCAGGTGATGCTGAGGCTGCTGATCTAAGGACTGTACCTGAGACTAGGCTTGTTGGCTTCACTTAGATGGCAATTTCCATCCATACAGCCTGAGGGTAGACTTGGGTTCAACTGAGGACAAGAGCTGAGTCTAGTGAGGAATAGGGAAGAGGGGCCCTCAGAACAAGTTGTAACATTGTTGCCACATTAAGGACAGATCAGATCTGTTGGCCAAAGAACGCATTTCCCCTATGGGCTCTCGGGATTTTTTGTTAACTGCGACATAAAATGCAGTCAGTGATGTTTGGGGATGTCTGAGTTGTGCCTAGCCTCAGTAATACCCCTTGAAGAGAGGAAAGAAGTGATCCTTAGATGCAAGACAGAGGATAAACCAATCTCAAAAACTGCACTGAATATCATCATTGCTATTAATTATTAACTGAAGAAGGACTAGCATGTGCCTGGTGTGGGTAGAGATTTTGTTTAAGCACCAGCCCAGAGAGACCTGGAAAGGAAACCAAAGAAGAGGCATGAATTATAAATACGGATCCTGCCATAGGAAGCTGCTGGAAGCTCAGGCGCCTGCCATGGAGAAGGGGGTCTCGAGGCTGAAGCTCCGGAACCGCAAAGTGGGGTTAATGCGCCACACAGGAACCTGCACTCTGCAGCGTGGGACTGCTCGTTAGGGGACCAGTGTCCACGCTGCTGGTGACAGAGGATGGATGCAAAGGCAGGAACCACAGCTCGGAGAATCTTTGAAGGAACTTACATTTCTGTTACATGGGAAGACATACTGCCTAAAGTTTTTTTTTTTTTTTTAATGTAATTGCTTTGAATATTATATTGTGATAAAGAGGTAGGTGGACCTGGCGTAATTAGTTGATAAACTATGATAACGAGAGATGGTATTCTGGAAAGCATTTGTTTAGAATGTGGCATTTAAGGGGGATTAGTTGCATAATTTAGGTATTTGAATATCACCATGTAATAAATAATAATAATAACCACAATAATCCCAGCTTGATGGGGGCCCTGCTGGTTAGAGAATGTTCTAGCTAGGTTACCAGATGGAGAACTGTAATTAGGCTCATTCCCTGGTAATTTAAGAAATGAAGGCAGCATCACTTTTTGCCTCTCATCACCTTTCCCTTCCCTTTATTTCTCAGCATCCTGATGTCTTCTGGCTGTGGCAAGCAATCTCTCTCTCCCAGCTCCCTCCCTTCCCTCTCCCTCCTTCCTCCCCCACCCCCATTTTTATCTCTCCTGGAGCCTAAGCTGTTAGTGTTTTGCTGCTGGGAATCCTGGTGTTGTGCAAGGTCTTTACACTCATCTTATCAAGTGAGCCCTGTGCTGTCTCTTAAATCCCCGTGGTAGGAAGATGTCAAGACATTGGCTACAGCCAATGAGGTGTCAGAGGGCTTCTAATGCCGTATAGACACGTGTTGGATTGATCCCCTTCTCTCCCCAAACATATCCTGGTTTCCTTAGCAGAAAAGTTAAGTCAGAACGTTTTTCTTATTTGAATTTAGTCAGGCAGGTGGTTCCAGAACCTTCCTTCTCCAGGTCCTGAGCACCTACACACCCGAGCTTTGGGAGGCCACCATCGCCACCATCCACAGGCTGCAACAAAGATGCTTCCTGCTTCTGTTTGCATCTCAGCAATGTCCCCATCTTTTCTGCTGAAAATTCTCTTTCTTTATGGATGTTCCTTCCCACTTTCTCCTTCCTCCCCTCATAAGGTACTTTAAAGGGTTTAATTCTTGCGCAGAATTAAAGCTAACGGAAGATACCCAATCAGGCCGATTCTCCATGCTTAATTCAAGGTGACAGGTTAACAACAGGAAACAGAGAACAATCATGAGTCATCACCCTCTGGGTGCTAGTGTAAGAACAACTGGCCTCAAAAGTAGGGGAGAGAAATGTGGTCCTAGAGACCTGAGTAGAGGCATCCACCCTGCTGTGTGACCCGCTAGCGCCTGACTTTCAATCACCTCGGCATTTAACACGCTGTCTGACAACTGATTTTAACTGCAGATTTTCCCTATTAACACAGTAACCCACCCTCCTGCCCACCACCACGCCAGGATTGAGTCCGCCCCATTCACCTGTGCATTTCCAGAGTCAAGCTCAGTGCCTGGCTCAGGTAGGTGTTCAAAACACATGCATTGAATTTGTTAATTAACTCATCTCTTCAGGGCAGGTGTACCAGGAGGAGGAGAGGAAGCACTTCTGCTTATAGAGTAGTGGTGGTGATGTAGAGTAGCCATCCCTTAAAATAGACCTTATTGAAACATAGTGAACGAATTTTAAACTGGCCCAGGATCTAGGGGAAAAAAACCAGAAATATGTGTGGGGGTGGGGAGGTGGGTGGGAAAGTACACAGAAGGATTGGGATAGTAAAGGATCCTAAAATTCTACATACATGAAAATTACATTTCTTAGTTTTCTTTTTCTCAAGTAAATTTCTTATTGAAATACAATAAATTGAGTATACAAATCACAAAGCTGTCGGGAGCATATACATCTTGATGTATGTTCACAAAGGGAACAGACTTGGGTGGCAGACCTCAGATGAAGAAACCATCCGGCTGGTATACCAGAAACCACCCCAGACCCTTCCCTACAAAATGACTCTTATCCTGATGTCCATTCCTGCAGTTTTGCCTGATTTTGAGCATTATGTAAATGGAATCATACAACATGTTCTCTTTTATGCTTAGCTTCTTTCCTGCACTGCTATTTTAATCTGACAGTAATTCACCCTTTTCATGGATGTGTAGTTTTCTACTTTATGGGTCTGCCACTATATTTAACTGTCTGCCTTACTGTTGACAGCAACTGTTTCTTTCCTATTTTTTTTTTTTAGGAAAAAAATAGTTTTTTTCTATTAATAGTTTTTGCCTATTAACAGTGGTGCTACGATGTATGCTCTTGAATGTCTTCTCATGCCCACAAATTGGGTATAAGCATGTACGAAGACCAATGCAGGATTGCCAGGCATGTGCCTTCTCAGCTTCGGTAGATACTGCTGTTTTCTGACTTGTTGTTGTTCAGTGGCTAAGTCGTGTCCAACTCTTTGCCATCCCATGGACTGCAGCATGCCAGGCTTCCCTGTCCTTCACTATCTCCTGAAGTTTGCTCACAGTGATGCCATCCAGCCATCTCGCCCCCTTTCCTCCTGCCTTCAGTCTTTCCCAGAATCTGGGTATTAGCACATCCACCAGCATTCAGTTGAAGCTCCCATCTTCCTATTTTCTTGCCAACAGTTTAGTATTGCTGTCTTATCAATAGTAATCAGGCCAGTGGGTGTGCAATGGCGTTGTTTTTGTGGTTTTGATTCACATTCTCCTGATGACTGATGGAGTTGAATAGTTTTTATATGCCTGTTGGTTATTTGAGCGTCCTCTTTATGACATGCCTGTTCATGTCTCTGTATGTTATTTTGCGGATATTTTTGGCATGTAGTGTTTGTTCATTTTAAAGGGACTTTAGACATTATGACCTTGGCTTTCTTACTTAAAAATGTGTCTATCTATTATAGTACCAGAGCCCTTTCTTGAGATGAAATCTTAGGGAGAAGACCAAGATGCAAACTAGGTCAAAGCAGAGATGTTCTCAGAGGAGGGCAGAGACGCTCAGCGCGCTTCCCATCCACCACCCCTATTATATTCCAGCGAACCTGAAAACACTGCCTTATAGCAAAGACGGTTTTTAAGAGCCAAGATAACAAGTGAGCCAATAAAAATCCTCATAAATACTTTATGAAATATTTGCTAACAATAAAGATAACAGGAGACATAAGACCCTGAAAGGCATTTTCACAACTTGAATGGGTTATAATGGACATTATACTATTAATTGCCATTTATGCTCTCTTGCTCAATGGCGACTTTGCGTGGTCTCTCTCATCTTGTGAGCGAGTTATAAGATGCTTTCAATATTATTTTGATTCACTACCAAACACATGCACACGAAGAGATGATGTGTGTGTGTGTTTGTGCGTGTACACACATGGCAACCTACCCTCTTCTTTCTTCCAAATGCTCCATGCTCTTCTGATTTTATAACTTAGATTTGGTTATTTCCATGTCCTAAATCCAGCCTTGGTCTCATAGACACAAAAGTACTTGGATTTTTCAAATGGAAAAAATTGGGGGCAAGCTTTATTTAACACATCTGGGGAGGCGTTTTTGGTTTCCAGCGCCAGGGCCCAGCGCTGGTCACAAGGGAAACTCTGTAGCAGTCCCTTTCCATTTACCTCCTCTCCCCGCCTCACCAGACCCAAGAGGGCAGCGCGGGGGCTCCTTCCTGCGGCTCCGCCTCCTCCCCGATTCTCTCTCTCAGAGCTTCAGGCTCAAACTTCTATTTCTTCACTGCCATCTGTTTTACCTCCCTTTTCTTTTTCCCAATCCCCAGCTTCCTTTTCTTAAATTATCCCCAACCGGAGGGACTTGCAATCTGTAGATGTAAAAATCTAAGAGAAATATGGAAGTAAATTTGCATACAATGGAATTTGGCAAAGTGAAGGAGCTCAAAGACACAAAGAGATTATTGCCATTTTTTCAAACATAAGCTATCACTGCTGGTACCTGGAATGACCTTAAGTAATACACTGGATTAAAGTTTCCTCAAAAATTGGATTTTTTATGTATTATGGTTATTAATATAGTTCTTAGATTTGTGGCAAGATAGTATACTTGTTTTCAGCTGGATAAAAGCTCCTTTTAAATATTAAGTTTTTAAAAAATGATTTTTCTGGCAAAACTTGTGAATTCGTGACATTTGGGAGACAATGGATGGATGAGTCATGCTCAGTAAATCAAAAGAGTAATTTTATTATAGGGCTCCTTCTCCCATCAGATCTAGTTAAGCAGAAGTGAGCACACGGTATATCGAATCCTGCTCCTTCAGTGTAATGAGTGTTAGGATCAAAAAAACAATATAAAACAGTCTATTACAATAGTTTTCAGTATAGTCTACACATCCCTGGGGGTTCCCATGACACTCTGAATGTGTCCATGATGTCAAAAACTATTTTCATAATAATACTGAGATGTTATTTGCTCTTTTCAACATATTGGCATCTGCACTGTTCGTGCAAAAGCAATGGCAAGTAAAATGCTGGCATCTTTGGGTGATTCCAGGCAGCAGCAGCAGCCTGCACTGCTGGTGGATGTACGCTTTCCCACACTGGCTGGAGAAAGAAAAGTCCATGTCGCTCAACAGTGACCTTGATAAAGCAGTAAGACAGGTCAGATCTCAACACAGTGCATCTTTGTCCTGTTCTGTGTGACGAAATGGCACGTATGAATCAAGTATTCTGCTGTGTGCTATGTGTGACGGTTGTCTCAAGGAAGGCACTTTGGCGTTCAACTAGCCCCATTTTCTCCAAGCCAGGCTTCAGCAATACGTGAACCGTGAATTTCCTGATGTTCAAGCTGGTTTTAGAAAAGGCAGAGGAACCAGAGATCAAATTGCCAACATCTGCTGGATCATCGAAAAAGCAAGAGAGCTTCAGAAAAACATCTATTTCTGCTTTATTGACTATGCCAAAGCCTTTGACTGTGTGGATCACAATACACTGTGGGAAATTCTGAAAGAGATGAGAATACCAGACCACCTGACCTGCCTCTTGAGAAACCTATATGCAGGTCAGGAAGCAGCAGTTAGAACTGGACATGGAACAACAGACTGGTTCCAAATAGGAAAAGGAGTACGTCAAGGCTGTATATTGTCACCCTGCTTATTTAACTTCTATGCAGAGTACATCATGAGAAACGCTGGGCTGGAAGAAGCACAAGCTGGAATCAAGATTGCCGGGAGGAATATCAATAACCTCAGATATGCAGATGACACCACCCTTATGGCAGAAAGTGAAGAGGAACTAAAAAGCCTCTTGATGAAAGTGAAAGAGGAGAGTGAAAAAGTTGGCATAAAGCTCAACATTCAGAAAACTAAGATCATGGCATCTGGTCCCATCACTTCATGGCAAATAGATGGGGAAACAGTGGAAACAGTGTCAGACTTTATTTTTGGGGGCTCCAAAATTACTGCAGATGGTGATTGCAGCCATGAAATTAAAAGACGCTTACTCCTTGGAAGGAAAGTTATGACCAACCTAGATAGCATATTCAAAAGCAGAGACATTACTTTGCCAACAAAGGTCCGTCTGGTCAAGGCAATGGTTTTTCCAGTGGTCATGTATGGATGTGAGAGTTGGACTGTGAAGAAAGCTGAGCGCCAAAGAATTGCTGCTTTTGAACTGTGGTGTTGGAGAAGACTCTTGAGAGTCTCTTGGACTGCAAGGAGATCCAACCAGTCCATTCTGAAGGAGATCAGTCCTGGGTGTTCATTGGAAGGACTGATGCTAAAGCTGAAACTCCAATACTTTGGCCACCTCATGAGAAGAGTTGACTCATTGGAAAAGACCCTGATGCTGGGAGGGATTGGAGGCAGGAGGAGAAGGGGACGACAGAGGATGAGATGGCTGGATGGCATCACCGACTCGATGGACATGAGTTTGGGTGAACTCTGGGAGTTGGTGATGGACAGGGAGGCCTTGGCGTGATGTGGTTCATGGGGTCGCAAAGAGCTGGACACGACTGAGCGACTGAACTGAACTGAACTGAGCCCCATTTTTGCATGGGACGTGATTTTCATTTGAAAGAACAACTGATCAGACAAACTATGATTATTTAGACTTGGTTATTAGGCAGATATTTCCCCCAAAATGAGTGAAGTGGGCCTGTTACTTCAAGGGAAATAACTAACAGTGTGTATATAGCCCATGATAAAATTTGGAGAAATTTAGAATTCTGGAAAACTGGTTTTCTTTACCATGAAGCAAGCTGACTGCTTTCCAGTACCTAAAGACTCATAATGAGATTGGTCATGATATTTACAAACGTGATTTTTGTGCCAGTATTCTTGCCAGGAAAATTTCCATGGACAGAGGAGCCTGCCAGGCTACAATCCATGGCGTTGCGAAGAGTTAGACATGACTAAGCAACTAACCACACACAAAATAAACAAAAGCTCTTTAGAGGTCTCAATAATTTTTAACCATAATTTTAAGTGTGTAAAGGAGTTCCAGAGTATAAGGACCAGTGTTCTACAAGATAGAGTTCTTGTCGTATGTTCTTATGTGATCAAAACAGTCCACAACTAATTGAGTGACCTTGGAATAAAGTGTGTGTGTGTGTGCATGAGCGTGTGTGTGTGTGAGAGAGAGAGAGAGATGGGAATGGGTGACAACATAAGATTTTTGCATCATAAAAATTTAAGAGAAGGGAGGGGGGTGAAGTCCAGCATGTTTTGGAGAGATGATTTCTAGTGATTTTGTGAAAATAGAGAAGACGTTGATTGAAACTGATGGTTGAGACAGAAACAGAGAATATGAATGTTGATTCAGAAATAAAAAATTGATGAAAGATATGAATCATCTTCCTCTTCACAATATTTTATGGCAGGAAGCTTTAAGATGGCCTCCAGTGATCCCGCCTCCTAATTTTGGCACCTCCTTCACTTGAGAATAAGTTGGACCTAGCAATTTGCCTCTAATCCAGGAACAGTACAGGGTGTGGGATGTCACTAGTGAAATTAGATCACAAGAGACATCTGCCCTGCTCACCCTCTCTTTCTTTCTTTGGCTGGTTCTGAGGGAAGCCAGATGCCATGCTGTGAGCCACTTTATGAGAAACCCATGTGGTTAGGAATTGGTCGATCCCCAGCTTACAACCCGGGGCTTCCCAAGTGGCTCAGACACTGGTTTGATACCTGGGTTGGGAAGATCCACGGAGATGAACATGGCAACCCACTCCAATACTCTTGCCTGGAAAAATCCCATCAACAGAGAAGCCTGGTGGGCTTCAGTTCATAGTGTCTCAAAGAATCAGACATGACTGAGCGGTGTAAGCACACGTGCACAGCTAACAACTCAGGAGAAACTCAATCCTGTCGATAATCATGAGTGAGCTTAGAAGTGTGTTTTCCTTCTCCAGGGTCTTCAGATCCCAGACTAACACCTTGATTGCTGCTTTGCAAGGGACAGAGGGACCCAGTTGAGCTGCATCTGGATTTCTGACCCACCCAAACTGTGAGTTAATAAGTGCTTGTTTTATTAAGCTGCTAAATTATGGGGTGCTTTGTTACACAGTGATTGATGACATATGCATATGTGCAAATTCATGTAAAATTTGCATATAATTTCAAGAGAGTTTGATAAATCCCTGTAGCCCCATTGATGGTTAAAGTATGGACCTTGTTAAGAACCCCTGCTTTAGGAAGACATTAAAGGAAGAGACAGCAAAGGAAGAAAGAAAATAAGAACAGCAGAGTAAGTAGTGGAAGGAAAAAATGTAGAGAGTATAATTAGAGACAGTTTTACCAGGGAAGTGAAGCAAGAACCCAACGCCTTAATGGGAAGAAAGTTTCACTACAACTTTCTAGGAGGACAGTTCCCCAAAGATAGCAGCTAAATTGGTGAGAAACACTTCCATCATGAAATAAAATTGGCTGAATATGTAACCAAAAGAGGAAAAGACCAGTGTTCTGTATTTAGGTGTGTGGGAGGAAAGTTTTCAACCCAGCCTGGTGGGGAGGAGAAGTGTTGAATAACCACTGAGGATCCTAAAAGTGCCATCTGTGGACTGAAAAAATGCACGTGTTGTAGAAAGGATGCTAAGCTACCAAAAGCCCTGTGGCAGCCAGTGTGATTTGCAAGTTCAGAGGTCAGGCCAGGCTCAGGCACTCCTGGCTCCAAGGATTCGGATGATGTCATGATGTCTCTCTACTTACTTTTTTTGGTTGACTTTCAAAGGGCCAAAGATTGGGTGTGGGGTGGGCGAGTCTGCAGAGAGCGCTTCCAGGTTTTCTAAGCCACAAGAATAGGCACTCAGGAAACAAGATTTTCTTCTCTCCGTGTCCACTTGTGAAATCTGGGGAGGGTCTCTGCTGGGTGTGCGGGGGAAGCCATTGCCTGCCAGGAGTGGCGGGAGGATAATTACCTCCAGGAAAAGGGGGTGCTCTTGTCAGAAAAAGGAAAAATGGTGTGGGGTAGATAACATGACATGTGTCTCCCGTAGTGAGTGACAATAACCAGAGGCTGGGAGGGTTGCTTAATATTTAAAGTTATGCCAACATAATATGAGAACCTGAGACTCAGTGCGGCTGTGTAGTGTTTGGGTCTCATTACAGGACATTTGGGTGTGTATTTGAATTGACTTGGAATGATGGAGTCTAATGAATAGAGTTCTGGCAGGGGTTGCGCTGGAGAAGGGATTTGGGGATGAAACCATGTATTCAGAGGCTCAGAATTTTAAGGAAAAATTCAGCCCTTTCTCCTTGTGCGTCAGCATCTGTTGTTTTTCTTCTAGAACACAAAGTGGCTTGCAGAGCCCATATCCATTTGAATAAAGACGGAACAACCACTGCAGCAAAAGCTTAGCTGCCAGATGCTCTGCTTGTTGACTCGGTTGAATTTCTATCACCCTCTACAGTCTCTGGGTGAGGACTTCACTCATCTGGGGACTCCTGATAGTTTTGGAATTAAAAATTGGATTCCAAATGGTAGAGATTTAATTCCTAAACACACCGAAAGAGATGATGCCAACTATTCGATTTAGATATGCTTTGGTTGTAAATAAAGACTTATGATTGACTAAATTAAGGATCATTGTTTAAAAAAAAAAATGACAGTTCAGCAGAGACCCACAGTAATGTAGAACTTGGCAGGAGAGATTTCTTTTGTGGGCCATCTTTTTCCCCAATTTTCCTGTAAAATGAGTGTCACAGTAAGATTTGGTAGGACATAAGAAAATGCTGAATAATATGTTAAATAATCAACATATGATGAGGTAACACATTCTTAACTTCTATAAAGTTTTTCAAGTTTTAATTGCTACCATCACATGTGGATAATATAAATGTTATATTTATCATTTATATTTATAATTTTTAAGAAATTACATTTTCTTAAAGTGTACATTGTATGGATTTGCTTACTTTAAGAAATGAAAATATGATTTTTAATTAGAAAGACATGTTGCTGGTTATATTCTATGCCCCTGCTCTAAGACCAGTCCCTTCAGTAAGTGACACTTTGCTACTCACTCTGCTTATGAACACACTGCCTTTTTGGTGCTATTAATTAATTATTTTTGACTGTGTTGGGTTGTAGTTGTGACACTCATGCTCTTCACTGTGGCTTAATTGCCCTGCCCTCCAGGCACGTGGAATCTTAGTGCCCAAACCAAGGCCCCTGCACTGGAAGGCAGATTCTTAACCTTGGACATCCTGCACTGCCTTTCTTTGATGGCAAAGACATACTGTAGGGACCCAGAGTCTTATTTATCCTCTCAGTTCTTGAATTCAGTGGAAGCCCATGGTGTAAACTCAAGAAATCAGATTGCGGTATTTCCCATTTGAGGTGCTTGTCTTAAGAATCGCCTCAGATGTTAATGAGGTCCCTCACTTAACCTTTGCCCTTTCTCCAGTATCTATGCACCATACTCTGTTTTTTTGTTTTCACCAACAGTCCACCCAGACTCATATTTTGTAGCTCATAAAAACCAATATTTTGGATACCCATCATATTTGCATTGTATGCCCTGCCTGACATTTTCCATGCATGAATATTCCAAAAATTATAAGAGGAAGAGGTCAGAGAAGTGAGAGAGAGAGACTTTTCTGTTTTTGTTTTTTTTTTTTAAATAATCACACTTCTCAATGCTGGAAGCTATTTGCTTTGCCTTTTCTGGACTGTTTCCTCTAATTTCTGAAAACTACTGCCTTGGAGATTTTGGCCAATATTGACTTTTGGCGAGGAGTGTAAAGAAACAGTCACATTGTCCCCCAAATATCTTTTAGTGGTTTTTCTGGCAGTTAATTTTGGCTCAAGAATGATTTGAGCCAAATCATTCAATAATTTGTTGAGTCAAATATGTGCCACCATAGTGCCAGGCTCTATGGATGCAAATCCTACTTTCCAGAACATTATGGTCCATAGAACCAGGGTAGAGGCCAAGAGAACCAGATCAAACCAGTCAATCCTAAAGGAAATCAACCCTGAAAATTCATTGGAAGGACTAATCCTAAAACTAAAGTTCCATCGCTTTGGCCCACCTGATGCGAGGAGCCGACTCATTGGAAAAGACCCTGATGCTGGGAAAATTGAGGACAGGAGGAGAAGCGGGCAACAGAGGATGAGATGGTTGGATGGCATCACCAACTCAATGGATATGAGTTTGAGCAAACTTTAGGAGACAGTGAAAGACAGGGAAACCTGGCATGCTGCAGTCCATGGGGTTGCAAAGAGTCAGACACGACTTGGTGACTGAAAAGCAACAACCGAGAGAACTTAAGCACTTACGAGGTCGAACTTGATGAAACCTTTATCTCAAGTCTTCACTCGCATCACTTCAGATCACTTTCAGAACGACACTATGACATTGGATATTACTGTCCTCTAGAAGCTCAAGGACATTAAATATTTGTCCAGGCCACACAACTAATGTGTTGTGAATTAGGATTCCAGCAAGATTTGATCCCATGCTTATTTTTACTATTTTATACTGTTTCTTCCTCCAGCACTGTTCAGTTTGCCCTTTAATTAAGTTCTAGGAATTCCATTTTCATCTCACTACTTAAGTCTAAAACTAACACTATTAAGAATGGTTGGTAAAGCAAGCTTTCTTAGAGCCTAAAACCTGATCAATTTATAGGTTGTGAATTTCAAATTTCAAGTAAACCTTTTGGAATTTGAATTCCTTTAAAGCTGACTATCTGTTCCTGAAAAAAAAGTAATATATTGATAGCATGCATACATGTTGTGGGTTTTTTTTTTTTTTTTTTTTAGCAAGATATCTTTTTAAAGGAAATTGTGATGGGACTGAAAGAGCTTGTTGGGCAGTATATAGCTTTTTGCAAAGTAACATTAGGAAGCATTGAAGAGTCAGGAATTAAAGACATAGTTGCTGGAAATACTCTCCGTATACTCCACAAATCTTAAATCACATCTGGATTTGCCCAGCATTTGCAGTAGAACCTTTAGCCAAGCCTGGTATATCCAGTAAGATTTTGGCCAATGGAAGGGCTCAACCACATGCCTTAAAATTAGCATTATAGAAACTATTTCTAAACTGAGATAGACACGCTGCCATCCAGTACAGTATTTCGAAGAGTTCATATAAGGCACTGTTTGATTTGAATACAGATTAATCAGCAATTTGTGTTACTAAACACAAACCTAACATTCATTATTTAAACACACAGGAATAATTGTATGAGTACAAGTACGTAGCATGATGGGCAATTGGGCTATTTCATGAATAATCCATTAGTTAGTGAGCATTTAGCTTTGTTTATTGTTCAGGCCTAGGCGTATTGGTCCGCCTCTCTGGGTCCAGCCTGCAGCTGGCACACATCCACAATTACCAGGGAGTCAATGAGAAGTGTGTCCAGGCTGCAGGATGGAGCCAGTGCTTCTTTAAGCAGGATCCTGATGATGTCATGGCAGCCTCACTCTCCAGGAGGCTCGGGAACCCACGATACAGCACAGCCTCCCAGCCTTGTTCTAGCAGACCTTCTGCCAGGCTTTCTGTCTCTGGGTCTGATTTCAAGGTGAACAGGTTGGGAGAATTCAAGGGGAGGTTATAGATTTTTTTTTTTTTTGCTTCCCACATTGGTTGATTAGTCCCATACATGGTATTTGATTAATGTCTGAGAGCTCTAATTAGCAATGTCTAGTCGGGCCCACATACACCAGGATATTGATTGCTGCCTCCAGAAAACCAATCTAATTGTGCTCCTTATTATCAGCAAATGGCTGGTGTACTGAAATGATATTGTACATTTCGAAGGCTACTCCGTTATGACAGCTTTGGAATGGGATAGAGGGAGGCGTGGAGGTGTGTCTAGGAACTTCCATATGAGGTTGTTAGGAAAAGCATCATGTTTTATCTCTCTGAGACTGTTTTGATCCCAAGAAGGGGAAAAGCCATAAATATTCAGGGTGAAATTTTTCTTTTTAACTTTTTCTAAAGGTGAAAACTGGCATGAGACTCCAATGTGTCATTTGGACCACAGAGGGCTGAAGAAAAAGCAAAGGCTTTGCTGGCATCCCTTGGTTTCTGGAGTTGTTGTCTGCTGATCTGTGCCCACCTTTGAAATGACACTTGGAAACGTGCCACTCTCGAAATGGCAGTGTTTGCACTGTAGTTATTCCGTCACCTCCACTGCTCCCTTTGCCAGGTCCCTGGTTTTCAGGAATTGTGATGAAAAATGTATTTCCCCCCAAAGGAAATAACGTTAATAAAATTGGCCTGGCACTAAAAATGTTCACAAAAACCACAGCTCAACTTATATGGTTTTATTCACTTCTATAAAAATTGCAAACTCCTGTTTTCCAGTGGCATTTTAAAATCAAGAGCATCCTCTGATAAAGATGGTCTCTTTCGTTTCTCTAAACATAGCACTGCTCTTTTTTTTTTCCTGAAAATATTGAAATCTAAAATCTGATCATTTGTAAGTTTTCTCTGGAAAAGCCCAAAGGGGCCATAACTTGAGCCACAGCAGAATAATCCTCGGATGGCTGTCTGATTAGTGCCACCCTAGAGCGAGGATTACCCGCTGCTATCTTTGTACCATCGTTCTGACTAGCATCTGTTCTTGTCAGAGCACTTATCACACTGCGTTGGAATTATTTGTTTATCTGTCTGTCTCTCCTACTAGGCTGAAAAGTCCTGGAGGGCAGAGGCTCTATCCGATTCATTGGTGCAAAAACTGAATGTCTTAGGTGCTTGCCACCAAGTGGTGAGGTCATCTTTCTACTAATACTGTAGATGGTTGGGCGGCGGGGGAGGTCAGCGTCCTGTCTCATCGGTGGCAGACTTGCCCCACCTTCTGATGTCCCCGGCCTCTCCAGTGCTTCTAGGACATCTCATGGTGTTCCACATTCATGATGCTCAGTTGAAACGAGGCTGTGGTGCTGCCTCTGTCTCCCCTTTATCAAAATTTGCACTGAGTCTGGCTGTCATCTACCCAACAGGTCAGAGCTATTCACTCCCCTTGGGACAGCATTGTTAGCACTACTCTGGCATGGGGGCATGGGTGTGATGGCCAGGCTTCCCTTCCCCTTCCCCTAAATGGAAGATACTGTGGCAGAAACGAGAGAGGGAGAAAGTGGTATAAAATGGAAAGGAATTTAGAGAGGCAGGTGGGACTAGACCATGGAGATGCTTATAGACTTGGAAAGGAGTCTGCTTTTTAGTAGAAATGCAGAGGGAGATATTACTAAAAGAGGATCATAATTTGAAACATTTTCTTTAAAAGATTACTCTGACTGCTGAAAGATTAGTGGAGTAGTTCAGCAGTGTGTCAAATGGGGAGACTATGAATAGCCTAATAAGATGGGGGGTCGAAGTACGGAGGGAGGGGGATAGGTGAGTATGGGAGATGAAACTGATGCAACTTGCTGACCAGTTATGGAGGCAGGAGAAAAGGGAAGAACACAATTTGACTCCCAGTTTTTCAGATGAGCTAATGAGTGGGCAAAGGCATCAGTTCCTTAGAAGGAAGATGTTGGCGAAGGAATAGGTTTGGGGTTTTAGATCTTCAAATTGAGATGTTTCTTGGGTATCCAAGTGGCCATATTAGGAAGGCAGTGGATATGTAAGTTTTGAGTTTAAGGAAAAGGTAAGGGCTAAAGATATAAATTTAGGAGACATCAAAATACAGATGGTAGTTCAAGCCCCAGCACTGATGAGATTGCAGAGGGAGAGAGTGTAGCTATGAAAGAAAAAGCTGCAACCAAGTCCTAATGTCACTGAACTTGGTTGGAGCGACAGAGGGAGGAAAATCACAAAAGAGTGGTATTTTAGAACCTGAGAGGGCAGACAGCATTAAGAGAGAGGAAGACCTCAAGTGGAAAGTGGGCAACTTGGATAAGAAGACAGAGAAATGTACATTGTTTTCGTCCTTAGCTTGGCTCAGTGCTCCTTCCAGGATATCATCATATAGTTGAAGGCAGTGGAAATATACCCAATGGGGCTGGTACATTGGAAGACAGTATTCTGACACGGGTGAATTTCCCAAGATGTGTTTTGCTGCTAAGTCACTTCAGTCGTGTCCAACTCTGTGTGTCCCCATAGACGGCAGCCCAACAGGCTCCCCTGTCCCTGGGATTCTCCAGGCAAGAACACTGGAGTGGGTTGCCATTTCCTTTTCCAATGCATGAAAGTGAAAAGTGAAAGTGAAGTCGCTGAGTCGTATCAGACTCTTAGCGACCCCATGGACTGCAGCCTACCAGGCTCCTCCATTCATGGGATTTTCCAGGCAAGAGTACTGGAGTGGGGTGCAATTGCCTTCTGGTCTTAAATAATGCAATGTGCAGGACAGCCACATCCTGGTACATCCTGAACCAGAAGGAACCCTCTTCACAGCTTCTTTTTCTTTATCCTAAAGTTAGGATCACGCCTGAATGTCTTTCTCTCCTCAAGAGAAACAAAGATTCATTGGCACAGGGTACCCTGGCTGTATATAAAGAAAAGGCATATTCCTGTCACTCAATCTCTTTAAAAAAAAAAAAATGCAAAGAACGATCACAAAAGAAAAAAATCAACAAAAGCTTTGGCTCAACTAGAGGTAAAAATTTACAATTAGAGAGGCTTTTGTTCTCATTCTAAAACATGGCATTACTGTCATTTCACAGCTTTAGTGCTGAATAATGGATGGGTGTTTGCTTTGCATTGGGGTAATTAAAGAGTCCACCCAGGTTGTTTGTTCCAAACATGGAAACAGACGGACTGAGAGGTGACTGAATTCGAGTCTCTACTCTTTTGTTGACTTTCAAAATGCAGTTTTAAACCAAGTTATTTCCTCAAGGGCTAAGTTAGTGCCTGGAGTCTATTACGTGAGCAGTCACTATTTGTTGCATGAATGAATGAATGAAGGAGGAGCCAAGTGATAAAGTGGGGAGAACACTTGATTTGAAAAGATCTGGATTTGTGGGAAGGTCATTTATTCTCTCTGCACCTGAACTTTCCCCCATGTGTCACCTTAAACCCAGGAGTTTTAAAGTGATGTGTTGAAGCACAGTTCAATAAGCAAAAATAATTAAAACAAATTCTATTAATTTCTCACATCTCTCAGATAAAGTTAAAGGAGCTCCAAATACACTTTCCATAAAATATATTAAAATATCCCTCCTACCTCATAGCTGCTCCAGAGTCTGTCTCCTTAACTTCCTTTCCAAGGACCTCTCTTCCATCCTCCTAACTGTAGCTGTTAAAACTTTCTTTCACCCCAGCTTGCTTAACCCCAGCACTGCAACATGTGTCTCTTTCTAGAAAGGATGCTACATCTTTAGGAGCTGAAAGGAAAGGAGAAATTGGGCTTCGACATAGAGGATGATATCACCAACTCAGTGGACATGAGTTTGAGCAAACTCTGGGAGGAAGTGAAGGACAGGGAAGCCTAGGGTGCTGCAGCCCACGGGTTACAAAGAGTCGGACTCCGCTTGGTGACTGGACAACAGCATAGATTATCTTTGGTGGTCCAGAGAGTGCGG
>NW_011494846.1:1547622-1551265 GCF_000754665.1 Bison bison bison | reverse complement strand
CAGAGAGTGCGGACGTCCTAGAAGAGTCTCACGTTAACAGTTTTTGCACCATCACATATGCAAAACGAGCAAAACAGTACCTGCTCTCTGGAATTGTTGAGAAGATTAAATGAGACGAATACAAGTAACTGTAAACTCCCCACAGGTACGCGGCGTTCTGATTGTCTGTGAGGCATACATGTTATTTATTAATGGTATCCTGAGTACAAATTCTTTGATCTTATTCTCACAAAAGAATAAACATATATCTGCTTGCTTTTACAAAATAAGTGTCTAAACAAATAAAAAGCAAATCAATGCTCTTATTTTTTAATTAGTACAAGAAACAGCTAGAAGTAGCTTTAGGTGCATTGTTAGGTTTTTTCAGCGTCAGCTGTGTACCCAGCGCAGTTTAGGGTGTGAATACCTGTGCTGTTACCATCCATTTAAAAACAGTTTTAGTTACCTTGTGAATTTTTTTTATATATATACACAGTACCTTCAATGAACTACTGGTTTAAAGGGACCAGATTCAAGAACTGTTTCATTAGTAGAATTTCAATGATAAACATCTGAAAATGACAATTTTTTCCTATTCCAAGTGAGAGCTCATGTTTGTTTGTTTTAAAATCACTGATTTCACGAGTATTGTTGATTCTCAGAATAGAATAGAAAATATGATCAATTTTGTTTTATTTCTCTATCTTTGCACAATAAATTCTTCTGAGTTAAATCAGTAGACCTTTGTTAAACCACAGTTTCTGTGGTTCAGGTATGAGGGAGTGGATAAGCTGGGTGGTTCTGGCTTGAAGTCTTCTATAGGGTTGCAGTTACTGATCAGCCAGGGTTTCTACCATCTGAAGCCTTAACTGGTGCTGGAGGGCCCACTGACTCATCCGACTGTGAGCGGAAGGCCTCAGTTCGTCACCACACTGACCTCTCCATGGACTGCTTCTGCGTCCTCATGACATGGCAGCTGGTTTCTACCAGAGAGAGTGATCAGAGAGAAAGGAAAAAGCCACACTTCCTTTTCCATCCTAATCTTGGGGACCATACATTGTCACTTCTTCCATGTTCTATTGATGAAAAGTCAGTTTGCTAAGTACAGATCACTCTTTTAAAGGGAAGGAAAATTAGACTCTACTCTTTGAACAGAAGTGTATCAGAGAAACTTGTGGACATATTTTAAAACCAAAAAAAATTCTTTGGCATACATTGCATGTTTATTGTTTATATTCCAAGCAAAATATGGGTTTTTCACAGTAGGGGTAGCTGCTTACATTATTGTATTCTCAGAACACGGTGTATGTATCTGTTTATTGGTTGTGGAGAAATTGGGTTCAGAGGCCCAAGTAGCTTCTTCCAGGTAGAGAAAAGTTCACTGTCTGACTCGACTTGGATCCAGATTTTCATAAGAAAATACAATTCTATGTGCGGTCAGATCACATCTAAATAATGATAGCAAAAACAGGGCTCTTTTGCTATCCTGTAATTTACTTTTCCAACTTTTGGCTACTTACATGATCTCAAACATCTGGATTTAAATTGGAAACATTTCATTAAAAATCCAAATGTTTCCAAATATAGTAAAAAAAGAAGAAAAAAGCTACCCAAACCCCTTGGTAAATGAGTAATTCTGCATGTTGAATGGCTATCTTGTTAAACACTTAACTCCCCTCCCCAATGTATGTTATTCTATGTGGAAAGTTTCTAATGTAATCAAATGTTAAATTGGAAGTTTGGACTGAGGCAAAAGGTATCACAGAAATCAGATAGCAAAGCAGGTGTGCAGCAGGGCACCGAGACACAAACGCAGAAAGAAAACAGCTGGAAACTTACTGCACGACTTCTGGGCCCATCTCCCAGAAGCCCCTCGCCCAGCTTGTGGTGCAGTGCCCTCTGATCTTACGGAGGCTTTTAGAATAAGGCAACCACTGCCCTGTAATCAAGGAAGAGCTTCCATGGGATCAGTGTTGATGAGTGTCCTCTGCAGGCAGAAGGCACAAGGAACTGGAGGCTCTCTCCTCACCTAAGAAAGCCAGAAGAGTCGTGGAGATTTCCTGAAGATTCATCCAGGAACAGTGAAATCATTATCCTAAAGAACAGGTTTAAAGAAATAGTGGAAAATAAAAGTAAAGCTCTTCTGTGTTACGATTAACCGTCCCTCTTGCATCCTCTGCGTTTAACATAAGGCGCCATTAAAATAGACCGCAGGTGTCTCCTGTCTTTTAAGAAACAGTACACGGGGAGTTATTAAGAAAGGGTTATGTTAGTTTCAGTGTTACCGTGATTAATGCAATAATGAAAGAAACGTGGACTTGTCCATGATAACGCCTTCAAGGAAATCAGTACAATGGCGCCTCCGAGGTTTGTGGCGATGTGTGGAGGTGTTTACGTGGAATTCATTGTTGGCATAGGTTTGTTTCCGGATTTCCTGCCATCTCGTTTTGGTTGCTGCAGTGTCCGTTGTCATTTCTCAGTTTTCCGTATGTCTCTCTATTTAAGGCCTTCTCTTCTTTAAAATGGCAGTTGGCGGTGCTCACCAAAGTTCCATGCAGAGAAAGCTGGTGGAGAACCATGGATAAAGGAGTTCTGATTCAGCTTATACATTAGCTAAACAACAAAGGTGGGTACACATCAGGTGTTCACTGATGCCAAGTATTTGTTGAATAAACTTGCCTTTATCTTTAGTAGGATTTTTCTCTACACAATTTTCATTCATTAACAGATTCAGAAAGGGTCTGTATTGAGTCCCTACTGCATGCCAGACGCTAAGTTTGTATCACTCAGTTCTGGCACTGAGTTACTTGGTCAACTGCTTCTCCTCAGGTTCCTATATTCAGTGCTAAACTTTGTGCTATATAACTTGGACCAAGAAATGGATTTTCCATGTCTTCTGAAAAATGGCAAATCTCGTATGTCACTTAGATGGATTTAGCAGATGGGGGGTGAATTCTCATCCCACAAATAGCAGAGAATTTGCTATGTGATCTGTTAGTAATAAAACTAAACACTTTAATGTGATGTTTTAATCCTCCTGTTTGCTTTAATAACTATCTTTATATGGTACTTTCACAACAACCTTCTAAGTTAGGACAGCTAGTCTGAACTCTGTCACATGTGAGGTCAAAAGTCCTAATGACCAAGTCAGGGCTAGAGCCAATTTTTATTTTTTGAAATTAGGACTTTTCCCTCTTAACTCAGGGCTCTAGGGTCCATTTCTCTGTGGTTTAATTTCTCCTTATGTCGAATTGGGCTGAATTTGATGCAATGCAGATTAAGCATTTAGAGATGTGACTGGACATCCTTGTAGCAAAATGGTTTACCCTGAGCTTGAAAGGTGTCATCCGTGCACCTGTTTTGGAGTCTATATACTTCTGATCTTCTGCTTTGTTTAATAAGTGAGTTGGGATACCAGAAATGGAATTGGAGTTCAAGAGTGGTTTTCATGCATCAAGTCCTTGGCATAGGGTCCCCAGGAGCAAACCTCTGCCTTTTAAATGCCAAGAGGCTGAAGGAAAGCCCTGCTGCCAAAGGCTAGAAGCTTTGGGAGGAGTTAACCCTCCCCAGTGGGTCCCTGGAGATGCCTCTTGAGACAACAGGGCAGGACTGAGGCTGGTGGAGGCACAGGGTGTCCTGACGACTTCCACGGCAGAGTGAAGCC
>NW_011494846.1:1547171-1547522 GCF_000754665.1 Bison bison bison | reverse complement strand
ATCATCCAGCATTGTTAATGAGCGACAGACGCGTCCACTGGGACTAATTACAGTGACGATGCCAGGCCGTCACGGACTCAAAGCTTGCGTGCTCCTCTCTATGCCAAGTTCTCGAATCCGGGCACCTGGATTGCACCTATGAAGTTGGCATTTACCAAAGAAACCATGTGCAGATGGCTATTTGCATGTGAAAACCCGGGCAATTGTGCGTGTGAGAGAGCAGGAGCTGCTGTGCTCAATTATCAGCCTCTCCTGAGATGTTGGGGGCGGTTTCTGGTCCCTTGGAAAACTAGCCTGCAGTCTGCCCATGCGGATTTGAGTTCATGTATGAGCCACGAGCCCAGGTTTCAG
>NW_011494846.1:1545702-1547071 GCF_000754665.1 Bison bison bison | reverse complement strand
CTGAGCTTGAAAGGTGTCGTCCATGCACCTGTTTTGGAGTCTATATACTTCTGATCTTCTGCTTTGTTTAGTAAGTGAGTTGGGATACCAGAAATGGAATTGGAGTTCAAGAGTGGTTTTCATGCATCAAGTCCTTGGCATAGGGTCCCCAGGAGCAAACGTCTGCCCTTTAAATGCCAAGAGGCTGAAGGAAAGCCCTGCTGCCAAAGGCTAGAAGCTTTGGGAGGAGTTAACCCTCCCCAGTGGGTCCCTGGAGATGCCTCTTGAGACAACAGGGCAGGACTGAGGCTGGTGAAGGCGCAGGGTATCCTGACGACTTCCACGGCAGAGTGAAGCCACAGGGAAAAGAGAACTTGCTAAATAAACTGTAGTCCATCCAGACAATGGGATTATCCAGGGCTAAAAGGAAACAAGCTATCAAGCCACAAAAAGGCATGAAAAACTTAAACATACATTACTAAGTGAGAGATGCCCAGCTGAGAAGGTTCCATACCACACAGTTCCAACTATACAACATTCTAGAAAAGGCAAAACCATGGAGACGGTGAAAAAAGATCGGTGGTTGCCAGAGTTAAGAAGGCTCGAGGAATGAACCGGCGTTGCACAGAGGATTTTTCAGGCAGCCCAGGTACCCTGTGTGATACTGTAGTGGTGGATACATGTCACCATGCTTTGTCCAAACTCAGGGGCTGAACAACAGCAAGTGTGAACCGGCGTGTGAACGATGGACATAAGGACTGTGGTGATTCTGGTGGGTCAGTGCAGGCTCATCAGTCCTAACGGGGGTCCCGCTCTGTCGGGGATGCCGGTAATGGGAAGGGGACTGTGCGTGTGTGGGGGCGGGGGGTCACTGGGAAACCTCTGTACCCTCCTCTCACTTTTCCTGCAAATCTAAAGCTGTTCCAAAAACTCGAAGTCTTTTAAGGAGAGAGAGAGAGAGAGAATTTGCCTGCCCTGATGGTGCTCCCCTCTTCCAGAAGCTTGGATTCTGGTCAGGGAACTGTCAGGCTCCCCTTTCTGGTCAGCATGGGGATGAGCAAGCCATTGAGACTGGAACTCGTTGAAGGTTTGCAGCCAGCTCCAGCGTTTCCCTCATTGCACATATTGTGTGGGGACAATGGTCTGATCAAATGTTTCCTAATTTCATTGTGGACTTCCTCTCTAATGAGTCTTTCTCCCAGCTCTAAATAAAGACGCTAGCAACGCGACACACACTACAGATGGGTCACCCACATCTGGGCTTTTCATTTCACAAGACGGGGTGGGGGTGGGGGGAAAGTGAAGCAAGACGTGGCTGGCTTTTCTTATAAAAGGGGTGAACGGGGGAAGGGGGCCCCCGAGATGAGGGAGCGTGGCCGAATCATCCAGC
>NW_011494846.1:1528774-1545602 GCF_000754665.1 Bison bison bison | reverse complement strand
AACTAGCCTGCAGTCTGCCCATGCGGATTTGAGTTCATGTATGAGCCACGAGCCCAGGTTTCAGAGACATGGCTCTGATGCGTCTTTATGTAGGTGTTGACCACTCTCGACATGCCCCGCCCTGCTGTAGCAGGTGTGAAGCTCACAGGGTGCCCTCGATGGACTTGGATCCCCAGGTCCCACTTCCACTACAGCCATCTCCCAAGGCACAGCGGCAGGAGAGGGTGGAGTTTGAGGAGCTGCAAACCAATGAATTCACTTGAGCCCTGGGTCTGCATGGTTTTGTAGGAGAATCATGCAGAATCATTTCTCCTAAGAGAAACTGAGACTCCAAGGGTGAAGTTAAATCTGTGACAGAGTAGGCTTTGAGCCAGACCAACCTCTTGAGCTGTCCTTCCTCTGCCACCTCCCCAGGGTACTCAGTGAAAGAAGGTGGGGCCCGAGGACTAAGATGTCCATCTGTTATCATTCTTCTGTACAAGAGGGTCCCCTCTTTTTGTGTGTGAGCCGCACTGGGTCCTGGAAGGACGACAATCCCAGCCTTGGAGGCGTGTGTTCGGTTTCCACAGTCCACGCTTCCTGTGGTCAGCTTGGAGTAGTCACAGAAGCAATTAGGTGCTGCGTGGGGTCTGTCTGTCTTCTGCTTCAGACTCGACTGTGCCTTCGGCCTACCCCTTTGCCTGGCCTGCTCCTGTCTGTCTCCTTACTTAAACATGTTCCACGTTTCCTTCAGGCTCAGATCAAGGTGCACCTCTTCCTGAGAACACTACCCCATGAGCGGCGTAGGTGCCCTGTCTCAACTATATGGATGAGGAATTGGTCACAGAGAGGTCAGATGACTAACCGAAAATCGTAGAGTCAGTAAGAGACAGAGCTGTGATCTGAACTGGCTCCCAAACCAGCACTCCTAACCTTTACACATGCAACTGCTCCCATTAGAACAGTCTATCTTTTATATTGAAGAAAAAACACAAATCTCTAAGGCTCCCTTGTAGTCTTAGAGGCTGCTGTGGAGCTGGACACGCAATGAACTCGGTAGATTTTCCATGCAGATAAAGAGTGTGTCCTGACCCTGGACGGACCCCTCCCAGCCCGAGGTTGAAGGTGCATTTTTGATGGTTTTGTAACAGGGCCAGAGGAATGCAGCTGACAGCCGGGAGGGATAGGGGACTCTGGGCCTTGTAGCATTTTTATGCCACCAACTGGCTTTGGACACTCTTCCAGCCCAAAGCAGTGCTCCTCAGAGGGGCGGTGAGACCCAAGGGGAAAGTCACATCGTTCGTCCTCTGGAGCAAAGGCGTCGCAGAACCACACGCTCTGTCACCAGGTTGGTGGAACTCCGAGATGTATTATCTACTGCAGCTCCAGGTTTTCTCCTAAGATCCCACTCAGCAGCCGTTGTCTCCTTTGCCCGCCATGCTGAAGCTCCACTTCCCTTCTCCTTCAGAAGCTGCCACATTAATACCCTCCAAAGACAACCGCAGAAGAGCTTTTTGTTTGTAAGGCCCTTGACTACTGATCGAAAAAGGAAAGCAGTAACCAAAAAAAATTACCAAGATGGAGAAGCAGTAAGTAGCTCAACATCTTAACGAAGTTCTTATTGTCTTGATCCCTTGGATATAGTTTTTAACTCCCTCTAGGTTCACGAGTGGAAACCTCAAAGGTAACTTTGGTCCTCTTCTGAAGGTGGACCTGCCGAACCTTCCCACTGTCTGCTGATTCCTCCTTTAGCCCTGTTACAGGGGTCGTGTCCTCCCTGATATGTCCCCATCCTGAACTGCAGTCTGCTTCTTAGGTTCCAGTAGGTGTTAGACTTTTATGAAGACCTCTATGTCCTTCTGATGCCTGCTGTAAACGACTGTTGCTTCTCTGGGTCTTTTCCTGAACTCACGCAAGGCCCCTCCAGGGGCAGGAACTCCCCTTCTGCTCTTCTGTCTCCTTGCTTGTTGATGGGGTTTATTGCCCAGACCTTATTGTCTACACAGCAATGGAGAAATAGTTTATGGCTTGACTTAGGGCTTTACCATTGAAAAGTACCTAATTCTCTGCTAACAAATTAACACTTTTATCCTTACCATGGGCCTTTAGGGAGATGTCTTTTTGTATTTAAAAACCATCTAGTAGATGTTAGCAAATGCAGAAGTAAGCAAGTTGGTTGAGCCAATCTGGCTGGGACGAATGTCTGCTTGGAAATGACACCCTAGGTTATGCTGGCATGAGTAAGGAAGTGAGGAGTTCCTGGGGTCGAAGGAGACCTGGAGATGGATGTGGAGGTGCACGAAGAGGACATTCAGAATGCTCTTGTATTCACATCACATACTTCAGTGTGCATTGGTGATTGGGTGCCAAAAGAGCAGAGAGACACAGCTAGGAAGAGGTAAGAAAGAAGAAAGTAGGGTAAGAAGAGTTGGAGGAGGGGCAGCCAGTTCTGAGAGGCAAAGCTAGAGCCCAGAGCATCGTGCATAGGTTGGGAGAGGCTGGATGCAACGAGACAAGAGAGATGGGGAGATGACTAAAGAATGAGCAGAGCCTAAAAGCATGTCAAGTGAAAGCCAGGAGCCGTGTGAGGCAAATAAGGACTATCAGCCCCGAGATTCGCCCTCCCTTCAGTATGGGTGGCCTTTTCCCGTTCTCCTGTCTGCACTTCCTCAGGCAGTCGTGAATGATGAGGCCACCCAATGGAAGCAGTAAGTCTCTGAGACTTCGGTTATTGTTCCACTCTTTTCCCCGCTAAGCGATTCCTTCATGATATGGGGCAGAGGGTTGTAGGAACCGTTCCCAGCAGACCACCACGAGCTTCTCATGGCAGGAGCTGCCCTGGAAAGGTACAAGATTCAGAGTAGATTAAGATAACAATGATCGTCATTTTGGCAATGGAGGATCGCATATATGAGACACTAAAAACCTTATGGTGCTGGTGATTCATTTTATGGGAATCTGGCCTTGATTCAGAAGACAGTGCTTCTGGGCATGTAGCGATGAATTCCAGGACTTAGTTCAACAATTTAAAATACGCGTTCCCCTGAAAAACAATATCAAGACTATATGGAATAATAATAATGTCAACTATTGTAACCGGAAGGTGAATTGTTTAAAGTAATTCACTCAGCATGGGCTTCCCTGGTGGCCCAGTCAGTAAAGAATCTGCCTGCAGTGCAGGAGACCCGGGTTCAGTCCCTGGGTCAGAAGGATCCACTCCAGTATTCTTGCCTGGAGATTCCCATGGACAGAGGAGCCTGGCAGGCTACAGTCCATGGGGTCACAAAGAGTCAGATACAACTGAGCAACACACACACACGCAGTCCACTCAGCAGAGAGTTTTTGGTGAAGGAGGTGTACTAGCATCATCTGTTCGCAGATGATAATGTAGTAACGCAGAACAAGAGCCACTTTGTGCATTTGTCACATTAGATGTCCAGTAAAGATACGTAAAACCAGTTAAGTATTTCTCCAGTGCTCATAGTTTAACTTGGTCCAGTTCTGCTTCACTAGTATCGACATCCTCCCCAGGATCCTGGAAGGATTCTGTTGCTTGGTCTGACATCTCCTGGCCATCTTTTCCACACAAGGACCCTAGTCTTTATTTCATGCTCCATTATTAGTCTCCACATTGCTATGGATCTCCTAGACTCTATGACCTGTGCTGGTCATAGCACATAGGTCATCCAACTCTGGTTCTCTTCTCCCAGAGTCTGTCCTCCTGGGATGCTGGGACACTCATCTCAGAATGTGCTCCCTCTTAATACTCTTCTTGAATCAAAGAGCTGGAAACTTACTTCTCTCTGAGCAAGGTGACACCAGCTCCTGTGGGGAAGCCCATGAAAGTTGCTTTTAAAATTTTTATTGTAGAAAAGAATAGGATGCATTTAGTTTAAAATTCAAATGTAACACTTACTGCCCACAGCCCTCGGCTTGGAGCCCCTTTCCGTCTTCAAATCCAGCGATGGTGGATTGACTTTTTCTCACACTGCCTCACGCTGACCTCTGCTTTCATCATCATGTCTCCTCTGACTCTTGTCCTTCTGCCTCCTCTCCCTCTTGGGATCAGGTTGGGCCCAGCCAGGTCCTCCAGGAGAATCTACACATTTCAAGACTAACTTGTTCACATCTGCAAATCTCTTTCGCCATGCTGATAGAATTCCCAGGTTCCAAGGATTAGGATGTGAACATCCTTGGTGGCCATCGTTCTACCTACCACAGCTACGTAAATACCGCTCACTACATTACTCTAATGTATGTCGTGGTGAATCATTGTATTCCCTTTCTGTACAACTTTTAAGTTTTCTTTGAAGCTAATAATTATCTTTTCCCCCACTTGCTTATTTTTTTTTAAAAAAACAACTATCTCATTAATTCGTTCCTGTCTGATAAACCTGATAATCTTCTCCTAAGTCCTAAACAGGCCAACTTTTGTTGTTTAGTTGCTCAGTCGTATCCGACCCTTTTGCGACCCCATGAGCTGTAGCCGGCCAGGTTCCTCTGCCCATGGGATTTCCCAGGAAAGGATGCTGGAGTGGATTGCCATTTCCTTCTCCAGGGGATCTTCCCGACCCAGAGTTTGAACCTTTATCTCCTGCAATGCAGGTGGATTCTTTACCACTAAGCCACCTGGGGAGCCCAAACATGCCAACTAGTCTTCATCTTTCTTTTCTTAGCGCCACTTCTCCAGAGCATTCTGTCTTCTCCAGTTTGGAATTTTGCTCTTTGGGGATGGCACATAGATGTGAGACTTCCTTCACTATTATCCTGCAATTTCCCAATGGCTGCCCCTGATCCCATTTTGTATAGTTTTAGACTCTCTGTTTCTAGGATCTTGTGTTTTTTTCCCTCTGATTTACTCTCTTGTGTTACTGAACCACATCTTTCAGTGGCATCTTGAGCAAGAACACAGAGAGGGAAGTTCTCCAGTGGTTTACCCCAGAGCCATCTCCTCCTGCTCTGTGGCCTGGGAGGCTGACATTTATGGAGACAACATTGGTGACCTCCTTGCCTTCTGACTTCCAGTTGACTTTGGTGAGTGGGAGATACGGAAGTTGAGTGGGAGGAAAAGGAACTCGGGGTCTTTGTTCTCCGGCTCTCTTCTTTTTGAGCTATGAGTTGGTGGTGGCCATCGCCTCTGTCAGTGGCTGTCTCCTGTGGCTGCAGCTCTCTCCAGTTTGGGGCACTCAGCTCTGTGACAGCTCTCCACTCTGGGCAGCCCTGGGGAATCTTACCATTTCTAGTTGGCTTCCCCAATAAATAGTGAATCTCCCCAGTCTGAGTGAGCCCGCTGTTTTCCACTCTGACTGACACAAGAAGTAAATTTTGAATTCACTGCAAGTTTGAAAATATCTTTATTCCATCCTCACCCTTGGGTGTAGAATTCGAGGTTGAAAGTCATTTTTTCTTAGCACTTTAGAGGTACGGTTCTGCCTTACAGCTTTCATGGTCACTTTTGATGACACGAGTGTGATCCTGATGCCTGATCCTTTGTATGGGACTCATTTGCTCTGAGGAAGACGCAGATATTTGCTTTTTATCTCCAGTTTTCAAAATGTCATGCTGCGCTTTGGTACATGTTTATTTTGTCTTACTCAGAGTGCTATACAGTCAGTGGCCCCTTCCATCTGAAAAGTTCTGAGAATTTTATTTTCTTGTTCTTTTGATAATTTTCTTCCTCCCCCTTATTTCCACTTCTCTTTTGCTGGAAATCCTTTTAGTTGAAAGATGAATCTCATGGACAGGTATGTTAACTATCTTGAGCTTTTCCTCTTATTTTTAAACTTTTTGTTTGGCACTCCAAGAGACTTTACCACCTAATCCATTTCATTTTTTATTTGCATATCATATTTTGATAATGGGCTTCTTTTGGTGGCTCAGCGGTAAAGAATCTACCTGACGATGCAGGAGATGTGGGTTTGATCCCTGGGTCGGTAAGATCCCCTGGAGAAGGAAATAGCAAGCCACTCTAGTGTTCTTGCCTGGAAAACCACATGGACAGAGGAGCCTGGCAGACTACAACCCATGGGGTTTTACAGAGTCAGACATGACTTAGCAACTAAACATGCATTTTTATACTTTCCTATTTTTCTTTCGTGGATGCAACATACTTTATATTATCTCCTTTTGTCTCCTATGGTTCAGTCAGTTCAGTCGCTCAGTCGTGTCCGACTCTTTGCTACCCCATGAATCGCAGCATGCCAGGCTTCCCTGTCCATCACCAACTCCCGGACTTCACTCAGACTCACGTCCATCGAGTCACTGATGCCATCCAGCCATCTCATCCTCTGTCGTCCCCTTCTCCTCCTGCCCCCAATCCCTCCCAGCATCAGAGTCTTTTCCAATGAGTCAACTCTTCGAATGAGGTGGCCAAAGTACTGGAGTTTTAGCTTTAGCATCATTCGTTCCAAAGAAATCCCAGGGCTGATCTCCTTCAGAATGGACTGGTTGGATCTCCTTGCAGTCCAAGGGACTCTCAAACACCACAGTTCAAAAGCATCAATTCTTCGGCGCTCAGCTTTCTTCACAGTCCAACTCTCACATCCATACATAACCACTGGAAAAACCATAGCCTTGACTAGATGGACCTTTGTTGGCAAAGTAATATCTCTGCTTTTGAATATGCTATCTAGGTTGGTCATAACTTTTCTTCCAAGGAGTAAGTGTCTTTTAATTTCATGGCTGCAGTCACCATCTGCAGTGATTTTGGAGCCCAAAAAAATAAAGTCTGATTAGGACTTACTTAAAATTTTAGGTCATTCAGATTTGCCATCTATGCTTAAGGATGAGTCACCAAATTTCTGATAGAAAGCTCTGTTTGCATGAATGGAGCTTGTTAACCCTTGGGTTTCACTCTTGAGTGATCAAAAATTGTCAGTCTCCGTAGGTTTTTTTCTGTCAGTCTGATCAGTTTCCCCAGAGAAATTTTCTAATCCAATGCTGTCCAACTTGTGTGGTGATGGAAATGTTCACTATCAGCCCCATCCAATATGGTAGCCTGTAGTCACATGTGGCTCTTCAGTACTAGCAAAGTGACTAGTATGGCTGGGAAAGTGGATTTTAAATTTTGTTTAATTTTACCTAATTTAAGCTTAAATAATTGCTACTTATTTTGACTAGTGGCTACCATATTGGACAACTCAACTCTAATCTTCTGCATTGGCTACTAATCATCTCCTCACCAAGATGGAGGAAAAGTTGGGGGCCTCACTATCCAGGGTACAGACTTACACCTAAATTGCCTTTTGCAGCAAGGCCCTCGGTCTGCCCTCAGCTGTTCTGAGTACGGTTTACTTTTTGACTTTGGAAATCAAAGTCTACTTCTCTAAACTTCTAGTCTTCAGGGGGCGTGGAGGGGAGGGGGAGAGTCACATGACTGCACGAAATCAGGGATGAAATCTGGGGATCTTGGTGCTACTTACAAAGTCTTCCAACTGGTCCTCCTGTTTTCCTTGCCTTCTAAGGGGGCTGGAACTCAAAGAGCTGGGTTTTTCCAAGATCTTTTAGGGGAAACAGTTTTTTTTTTGGCTCTCTCAGCTGCAAGTTTACATTTCAGCTCTCCCTGGGCTTCTAAATCAGCTGCAATCTACCTTTTGGCTCTCAATTTTTATTGACATCAGTTGTGTGCTGTCGTCTCCTCTTCAGGTGTCTTTGGCCACGTGGCTTGGAGCCACTTTTTATTTCTTGCCTGCATTTTAGTGACGTTCCGGCAGCGAGAGAAGAATGGGTGTGTCAGCGCCTCCAAGCCGGCAGCTTGATTACTTGGTTTCCATACTCACTTTGTCCAACTCTTTCGCCAAAGGCATGGGATTGTTTATTTCCCCTACAGATGTTTTTGTGCTGCTCTAAAATGAAAGCTAGTGTACTAGCTGCCGTTGCATTATTTATTCTGTCGAGGAGCAGGATATCTGTGAGGGGGCCAGAATTCGTTGGTCCATTTTCACGGCGCTGTCTTCAGGCTTCATCTGGTGGCTCTGGAAGGACAGTCACGGGTGCTTGACAGGAACCTACCCCTCAATTCCTGCTGCATTCCTACTCGCCTGCTCGTACAAGGGAAACCAGGGTTATAAACATACCCTTCCTGGCTGTAGAAAAATGATTTGCTTCCAGGATTCTTTTCTCAGTTTTTTCTAAGAATCCCTAGGGGTATTCACATGTGTCTGGAAATCAGTTCTGGCCATTTGTAAATCCATTGCTGGCCAAGCCAGGACCACACAATAGTCTCGAGCTGGAAATTTCCATTAGGTGGTCACTCTCAAGCTGGACTATTTTTCCCACTGCAGTGCAGTTAGAGGTTTCATTGTTGGTGAGAACAGTCCCCTTCCACTCCCAAAAGCAGAGAAAATGAGACAGATCCCTGAGCCCCTATATCAGTTGCCCGTCGGAGATGAGAAACAAGTTCTGGTGTTGGGGCAGGTCTGGATGTTACCACTTACCTCTAACCTGGTGTGGCTGAGCTTTGACTTTCCAGCTCAAGCCCTAACAGACCTGTTGGGATGGGGCATCCCTCAGGCAGAGACCTCCGGCCCCTCTCTGGAGACCTTTGTCAGTCTCTCCAGACAAGGTCTCCAGGTTAAGAGAGAGAATGACGCCGCTCCTCACATGCCCTGCCCAGCTGCATTGTAACAGCAAGAGGTTCACAGTAACTTTGCCCGGAGCTGATGTAATCGGCTGTACCCACTCACACTTCCACCTCCACCCCAGCACCCAGCCTCCTCACTCACATTCTAGCCCTTTCAAGTCAGTTTCCTCTCTGAGACGTACTGGAGGCTCTTTCTACCAGCCTCCACCCAGGACTGCTACTCTGCACCGGGGCCTGTGTGCTAAGTTGCTTCAGCCATGTCCAACTCTGTGCGACCCCATGGACTGTAGCCTTCCAGGTTTCTCTGTCCATGGGATTCTCCAGGCAAGAATACTGGAGTGGGTTGCCACGCCCTCCTCCAAGGGATCTTCCCGACCCAGGGATTGAACCTGGGTCTCTTCCATCTCCTGCATTGGCAGGTGGGTTCTTTACCATTAACGCCACCTGGGAAACCCCACCAGCCATGCTTCTGTATTCTAGAAACCCAAGGGATATAAGAGCTCAATCCACTTTTCCCTCCACTGAATTCCTACATAGATGTCTAAATTCAGATGAGAGCTGAGGGGTCAGTCACCCTTCCCCACCCCTCTGTCCCAATTTCAGGAGCCAGCCATGTCCCACAGGCAAGTCCAACTACAGCCGTGTGGGACAGTTTTGTCTAAGGCAAAACTGTGTGAACCTCACAGGGTGGTATGGAAATTTTAAAAACTGGGATCTCTCTTTATTTTCTAATCTCATGCTTTAAATTTTTTTACATGCATGTTTTACTATGTACTAGCCATGGTCAAACATTGTTTTGAACATTTGTTTAAAATTAGGGTAGGCAAACCAGTACTGTCCACAATATGGACCTGGGGGACTCAGAGGCCTCAGAACCCTCATTATGTTTGTGTATTTAATAATTTACATTTGTAGGTTCACCGTGGTACACTTTCATGTGGATATTATGCCTGTTTACTCTTTTTAAAAACTAATTTTATTTATTTACTTAGGGCTGTCCTGGATCTTCACCGCTATGTGGGCTTTTCTCTCTCGTTGCTGTGTGCAGGTTTCTCATTGTGGTGGCTTCTTTTGTTCCAGAGCACAGACTCCAGGGCATGTGGGCTTCAGCAGTTGTAGCACCTGGGCTCTGGAGCACACGCTCAATAGTTGTGGTACACAGGCTTACTCTGAGGCATGTGGGATCTTCCTGGATCAGGGATCGAACCTGTGTCTCTTGTACTGTCAGGCAGATTCTTTACCACTGAGCCACCAGGAAAGACCTGTTTACTCTTTTTTATTTATCAATAGGGTGGCAAAACTGTTTTGCTTTTGAGTTTTCAGGAAATTCACACCACATTTGCCTACCAAGTCTTTAATAGGTCCATGCAAACATTAACATTTAAAACAGATAACATTTGAACTTATTAATACTGTTATTAACTAATCTTGTTGCCTTCATTGAGATAAATTTCAGTATTTTTTCCAACTTGTGAAACAGCTGGGTTTTTTTGTTTTGTTTTTACATTTGTTTACAACTGCGGTGTAGTTAATTGCTTTCAATAGCAGAAAGCCTTGATGTTATAGGTTCCATTTTCAAAATTTCTTCCAAATCTTCAGAAATGTGAAAAAACCCAGACAAAGGAATTCATTCGTCACAGTAAATGGAACTGTATTATCCACAGGAAGGTCCACTTACACATCATTCGTTGTGGTTGCTGACTCACCAGACAGACTTCAGGGCTGCCTTGCTGAGGTGGATTCATGTGAGGTCACGCCGAAGCAGGCAAGAAGTGAACAGCACAGACACTGCGCTGCAGGGTCAGTGTGACAGGTGAACACGCGTGGAGAGAACAGGAAGGGCTGGGCTTCGATAGTTGCATAGGTTCTTAAGATCAGTGACTTATGTGCCATCAAGGCCTGAATTCAGGGATCTGTTGTCTAGCAGTGGTGAATTCCATTGCTCACCATCCTTCATGATGGCTCCCAAGGATGCCCACCTCCAGGTACTCACATCTGTGTAGTCTCCTCCCGCACTGGGCCAGGGGTGATCTGTGTGATCATGAGAATACGGGAGAAGTGATGGTGTGTCACGTCCAAGGTCAAGTTCTGAAAGACACCTTGGCTCTTGTCTTGGATGCTTGCTCACATTTCTTTCTTTCTCAGACCATCCACCCCCTAGGGAACCGACCTGTCATGTTAAGAGCAACCGTGTGTGGGTTCCTGTGTTAAGTATGGGGAACACAAGAGAGAAGACACAACCCCTCTTTTTAATGTAATTCTGTCTCTTAAGAAGACAGAATGTTCTCAAGTAAATGCTGTGCAGGGTACTGTATAATTGTGCATGCTTAGTTGTTAAGTTGTGTCCCACTCTTTGTGACCCCATGAACTGTAGTCCACCAGGCTCATCTACCCATGGGATTTCCTAGACAAGAATGCTGGAGTGGGTTGCCATTTCCGCCTCCATGGGATCTTCCCTGCACAGGGATCAAATCCGCATCTCCTGCATTGGCAAGGGGGGAGGTTCTTTCCTGACGAGCCACCAGGGAAAGCCCATACTGTGTAAGATAACAGTGGAAAAAGCAGACTTTCCAGGAACATTCAAGGAACATTCAATGTATCCAGCTACATACATTTCAACTTTGGTTTGCTGAAGACCCTTTTGAACCAAAGAAGAAGAAAGTAGGTGCCTTTGAGGCATATAGGGAAAGGTGAAGGGAGAGGGGGTCCTTTCAGGCAGACAACTGGACATACAGAGAGAGGGAATTGGGATCAGTAAGGATTTATCGGAAAAAAGAAGAATTTATTGGCATTTTAATGGGCTCCACTGAAAAAATAAAATATATATTGGAGGAAACATCTGTCCTCTAAAATCACACACTTCCCAAGACTCGAAGCTTCAAAACAGATCTGTCGAAACTCTTAGACCAGTGCTGTTCAGTATGGTAGTCACTAGGCAGAAGAACACAGTCCATTCTTGAAATCTGGGTCGTCCAAATTAAATGTGCTGTGAGTGTAAAATACACACCAAAATTCGAAGACGTAACCAAAAACAGGTAAATATCCTGTTAATAACGTTTGGTATCTACTACATGTTGAAATGATATTTTTGATATAATGAATTAAAAAGAATACCTAATTAAGATTGATTTCAGCTATTTCTTTTTTATGTTTTTAAAGGGGCCGCTAAGTTTAAAATCCTCTTGGTGGTCTGTCTTCGTGGCTTGTGCCATCTCCCTCTTGGGCAGCGCTGGTTTGGAGGCTGCTCTGGCATCAGCACTGTGGAAGAGGAAGAAGGAACGGGGTCAAGGGATGTCGGGAGGACCACAGCCAGTGTGCTTTCCTCTACCTTCACTCTGCTGAGAGGGTCTAGAGTGAGGCCGGAGGGAGCTCAGCTGGAGAAGAGGTGGTGCCAGAGCTCAGGATCCAGAGGAGGGGGCGTGTGTGCCGAGCAGCCCTGTGACTGTGGTGTTGATGTGAATTCTTAGTGAGTAACGTGTGATAATGATTTAGTTATACCCTCCTCCCATCCAAAGCTTTTTGGTTCAGGATTCTCTGGAGTGTTGGCATCGCTTTTGCAGCTAATATTAGAGCATGGATGGGATGGAGTGGGAGGGAAGAAGGTTGCTGAGAGAAATGGAAGGGGCACCCATAAAGACAGCAGAGCAAAGGTCTATCTTATCTCTTTAGGAAAGTTGAGGACATATTCCACATACTCTGCCAGAAGGTCTGAGGTTCTAGCAAGTCTCTGTCACTCTATATGATTTAGGGTCCTTGCTAGGTGAATTTTGGGGTAACCCGTTATCTTTATCTTTTTGACTTGTGAGAGACTGAAACTGGGCTTTATTGGACTAGACAAGATGATAGGAGCTCCCAGGTCTAAAGAGCCTACCACTGGCCAATAACCCCGGGACTGACAAAGTCAATAGTTGGAGGTTATCCAGGCCCTTGGCCAATATGCTGCAACGGAGCATTGATTCTGTTCTAATCTCTGGCACAAATTGTTCTGCAACCTTGCCAAAGCATCTCTCTGTGTCTTTATATCCTTACTGGTTAACCAGTTTCCGGATCTAAAGAGCCAGAGTGTGCTGTAGATTTACTTCAGAACATTTTTTTAAGTGCAGTGTCAATAAGAACATCGTGCTTTTTCAGGTGGAGAGCACTCTGAAGGAGAGTAATTGATGGTGTTCCACGCCTCTCTGGGATACTGGATATTAATAGAAGAGGACGCTACCCAATTCTGGGGATGTTGCAGAAGGCGGCAGTGAACGCTCTTGCCCCACCAGGTTCCTCCAGACTGTTGAACAACACGTGGTCTGAACCAGCACCACAGAGGAGACCCCGGTGGGCTGTCTGTCCTAGAAGATATTATGTAGAGTCTGAGTTTGTTAGGGCTGACACAACAAAGAACCACAGGCTGGGGGCTTGAACAACAGAAGTGTATGGTCTCACAGCTTTGCAAGTCTGAGGTCAAGATGTGAAAAGGGCTGGTCTCTTCTGAGGACTGTGAGGTCTTAGAATCTGCTCCAGGCCTCTCTCCTAGGCTCTGTGGGTTGGTGCTGCTCAGCTTGTAGATGCATCGCCCTGATTTCTGCCTCCATCTTCACACGCTGTGCCCATGTCTGTGTCCAGGTTTTCCCTCTCTATAAGGACAGCAGTCGTGTTGGATTAGGACCCACCCTAATGACCTCAACTTTAACTTGAGTACCTCTATAAAGACCTTGTATCCAAATAACATCACATTCTGAGGTACCATTTAAATTTGGGGTTGGGGACACAACTCAATCCTTAACAAACTCTATTCAAGAGAAAGATTGATATGTTTTGCCTCATGTATGTATGTATATATATATACTGCTGCTGCTAAGTCGCTTCAGTCGTGTCCGACTCTGTGCGACCTCATAGACGGCAGCCCACCAGGCTCCTCATCCCTGGGATTCTCCAGGCAAGAACACTGGAGTGGGTTGCCATTTCCTTCTCCATATATATACATATATACATATATATATATATATATAATAGTTGACGTTTAAAAAATTATGAAGCAGACTCAAGAAACTGAGAAATTTTGAAACTGGAGATTAAGTGAGTCATTCAGTCTGTGATCCTGTGAGACAAAGATTTGGAAAATATGAAGGGAAAGTTAAGAGAAAACAGGACTAGAATGATGATCTCTGCCAATGCTGTCCAGTAAAATCTTCTCTGTTGATGGAAGTGTCCCAAATCACCACCTGTGATTAGTAACTATTATTTTGGACTTGAGAGGTTTACCTCTGCCTAATCTGTGTTCCCAGAGAAGGCAATGGCACCCCACTCCAGTACTCTTGCCTGGAAAATCCCATGGATGGAGGAGCCTGGTAGGCTGCAGTCCATGGGGTCGCTAAGAGTCAGACATGATTGAGCGACTTCACTTTCACTTTTCACTTTCATGCGTTGGAGAAGGAAATGGCAACCCACTCCAGTATTCTTGCCTAGAGAATCCCAGGGACGGCGGAGCCTGGTGGGCTTCCGTCTATGGGGTCGCACAGAGTCGGACACGACTGAAGCGACTTAGCAGCAGCAGTCTGTGTTCCAGAAGGAGATAATTAGAATGGGGAAGAGGCAATATCCAAAGAGATCATGGCTGAGACTTTTCCAGAATAAAGACCCCAATATTTATTCTAGGAAGCCCTTAAATCTAAACAAATTAAATGAAAAGAAGTATACACTGTGACCTCTCCATAGGCAGACCGCAGAATACCAAAGAGAAAAAAGAAGGTTTTTTACAAAGCAGCCAGTGAGACAAACCAGATCATCCACAAAGGATTGGCGATGAGACTGATAGCTGTTTCTCATTGACGTTGGTGGAAATTCCCAGACAAAGGATCCATATCTTCAATGTACTTAGAGAAAATTTGTCAATCTACAATACTGTGCTGTAAAACTACCTTTTAAGTATGCAGCCACAATAAAGACTTCTACAGACAAACCATATCTGGTGGCGCTTCCCAAGGAAAGATTACCACCTTAGAAAATTTCAAAAGATCATTTTAAGAAGGAAAATCATAAAAAAAATAATAAATAAATAAATAAAGAAGGAAAGTCATTCAAGGTGAGCATTCTGAGATACAAGTAGAAATAAACAGCAAAGATTTAGGTAAACCAAAGTCATGACTGTGTAAAACTATAAAAATAATGTCTAGTTTGTGTGGAAATCTAGATCAGAAAAGCTAATGTATTATAGAATAACAGCATGTAAGCTGGAAAAACCTTGACCACAGTTAAAGAGATATGAGGTCCTTATCTTATTTAACTGGAAAAGTAAACGCTAAAGAGTAGACCAAAGCCTTTAACTTTCATACAAAGTGGAATAGGAAAAGAAATAAATAATCACCGATCCAGAAAAAGGAATGGATGCAGATTGAATCAGCACAATTAGTGACCCTGACCAAATGGATCTGTGTAGAGCATGGCACCCAACTGTAGGAGAAAATGT
Organism: Bison bison bison; assembly: GCF_000754665.1. Lineage (NCBI taxonomy): Eukaryota > Metazoa > Chordata > Mammalia > Artiodactyla > Bovidae > Bison > Bison bison. Next base: position 1,530,588 of record NW_011494846.1, on the reverse strand, counting down.
CCTTTTCCCCCAAAGCATATGAAATAGTAATGCAGATTGTTGGAATGCTAGGCCATAAAACTGGATTTCAAAAGATTGTACTCACCCATATTGTGGTCTCAAACCACAAATAAAGATACAAATGATATGTTAAATGAGAGCTTCCCAGATGGTACAAGTGGTAAAGAACCTGCCTGCCAATGCAAGAGATGCAGGAGACCCTAGTTCGATCCCTGGGTTAGGAAGATCCCTTGGAGGAGGGCATGGCAACCCACTCCAGTATTCTTGCCTGGAGAATCCAATAGACAGAGGAGCCTAATGGGCTACAGTCCAAAGGGTCACAAAGAGTCAGACACAACGAAGCAACTTAGCATGATCTAATATGTACTAGGAAAAAACGAAATCCTAACCCTCAAGCTTTTCTTCTTGGGACCAGATGGTACATAAGAAAATGAATGAATGAATAACAATTACAAGAGGAGAGAAGCACATTGAACTTGAAGAACATGCAGCAGTGTAAAGCAACAGAGACCCAGGAGAGAGGGCGAGTTGGTGGTGGCTATTTTAGACTTCAGGATTCTTCCAAGGACAGGAACTCATGCCACCATTAGGAAATGGAAAAAGCCCACATCCTAAGTAATAGAGTTGGGATGAGCTCCCAGCCTGATGCCTTCTGCACGCAGCCATTTGTGGCCGGGCCAAGGTTGTGGGTAAGCAGGCTGCAAAAATTTGGACAACAGGATGATGCAGGTTAGATAAGGGGTCTCCAGGACTTTGGCTCCAGAAACTCTTATGAGCCTTTATGTCCGAGTCTCTCCTCTCCCTGAGGCCCACGGCCTCATGTTGCCCTGGCTCTCTGGCCCTCCTGGCGGCTCCACCAGCCTTCTTTGGAAGCTCCATGCTCAGACTGTTATCCCTCAACCTGCTTCCGTCAGGCTTTGTCCTGATCATCCAGGAGCCTGGCAGGATGGCCAGAGCATCAGGCGGGGGTGGGGAGGCATAGCATGCCAGTTCCAAGTCCAGCTGCGCGACATCGGCCAGGCAGCTCCCTAGGCCTCCGTGCCTTCATCTGTGAAATGTGGAGGCAGACCATGACCTCTGGGAGACCTTCCAGCACTAGATGCCCTGCGGCTGGGGGCTGGGTCGGTGCTAAGGATCTCCTGACAACACACCAGTGTAGGAATGGGAGGCTCCCTACCTGCACACATTCACCTTTTGAGCAAAGCTTTTGCTCACCTTAGCCCAAAGAAGTGGGGTTTCATCAGCCTCTCAGCCAAATGAAAAAGATGGGGTGGAGGCTGCCATCTGAGTCACCTTTGGCCTCCTGGGGAGCCAAGAGTACAACTGGGAGGAGAGCAAAGACTTCCTACAGCAGAGGCGTTGTGTAGCATTTTGAGGGACGTGAAGGATTTCAATAGATGGGGAAAGGCCCTCCAGAATAAGGGGGCAATGGGAACAAGTCAAGGGGGTGGGGAAGTGGGTGGCACAGGTGCCCTGTCTATAATATCCCTGGGTGGGACAGCAGCCCACGAGAGTCAGTGCCCAGAGGTGCCTATGAGAGAGTGTGTAACAATAGCCATCTCCACCAGAGACTCCTGTGTGCTCTGCATACGTTTACAAGTTTATTCTTCAAACTGAGTCTGTGAGGTCAAGCATTACCATAATCCCCATTTTACAGTTGATGAAACTGAGGCCAAAAGGGATCGACAGGGAGGAAACTAGGATTTGAATGCAGGGCTGACTCTAACTGACATCAGGAGTGGAGAATTCAGGAGGGCTGAGTTGGGTGAAAGAGCCTGGGGGCTGGGGATTTGAGGAAGGAGCCGGCAGATGTG
>NW_011494846.1:1505965-1528674 GCF_000754665.1 Bison bison bison | reverse complement strand
AAAGGACATGACCAGAGAAAGTCGTGAGGGGCTGACTCTGGTGGTTGGTGCCTCTTTGGAGTAAAAATGTTCATAATGAAAGTTCTGCTTGACAGATGATAAAGGCTCTGGAGGGACTCACGAGGGAAGACAAGTGTGTGCTGTGCATTATCCTGACGCAGTTACTGGAGAGAGCGGGAGGATGCGAGGCTTGTCATTCTGTCTCTCGGGGAGGCAGCCAGTAGTGTGTGGAGTGATGGGCTGGTAAACTGCTCTACACACACACACACACACACACACACACACATGCATGCACACACACACACATGCCTTAGTTTGTAGCATCTGCTGACTTCATGGTGTCAATACTCCCCCAGAGGCTGATTTCAAGGTATCACTGTGATGTCACTGGACACAGAGTTGGGAAGACAAGTGAGATTCAAGTCTCAGAATAGCCCTGAGATTTGTCATCGAACTAGATTTGGGTCTGGAGGGATAGGATAGAGGCCAGAAGAGTCGGGTATCCGATGCATTGCTCTTCACTCCTGTATCTTCTTGTCTGACCAGCCTCTTTCCTCCTGTGGAAGGATTTTCTGGGGGTATAAAAGAAGAAAAGATATAGACTGTGAGGAAGGGCAAAGGCATGTGAGATCTGCCCTCCCTGGACCACACCAAGCCCCTTCCCCTAGGGACCCTGCCCCTGAGGATCAACTTCTCCATCAATATGTTGTCGTTGTTCAGTCGCTAAGTCACGTCTAACTCTTTGCAACCCCGTGGGCTGCAGCACTCCAGGCTTCCCTGTCCTTCACCATCTCCCAGAGTTGGCTCAAATTCGTGTCCATTGAGTCAGTGATGCCATCCAACCATCTCATCCTCTGTTGCCCCCTCTCCCTCCTGCCCTCAATCTTTCCCAGCATCAGGGTCTTTTCCAGTGAGTCAGTTCTTTGCATCAGGTGGCCAAAGTATTGAAACTTTGGCTCCAGCATCAGTCCTTCCAGTGAATATTCAGGGTTGAGCCTAATCTGGTGTTCCCTTCCTGAGGTTGAGAATGTGCCCCCAGAAGCTTGGGAGAGGCGGTGTGCCATAGTGGTCAAGAGACTGCCTGAATCTGAGTACAAGATCTACCACTTATTAGCCATGTGACCACAGGCAAGTGGCTTAACAACTCTCTGTGTCAGTTTCCTGCTCTGTAAAATGGGGGTCATGTGCTTACTTCATAGGGTTGTTGTGAGGGTTAAACTGTTACAAGTAAAGCCCTTAGAACAGTGCCAGGAACATAATAAGTGCCAAAAGAGTATTTGTCACCATCATCACCATCATTATCGTCTATAATCGTTACTCCCATTTGCTGGTTTTCTGCTTTCAATGTAAACGGAAGCTATAATTAGTAATATAATTATAATGCACAAGTTACAATTTATTCTCAAGCCTGCATGCCTTAAAAATTTCTCCAGGTTTATAATAACTTCTCAGGTTGAATATTTCTTAACGATAGTTACAGTTCTCCGTTGGTTTTCAGTATGTATTTAATCTGGGCACATGGACCTGGTGGAAAAGCGTAACTCCTATTCCAAAACCACCTGGTGGGCAAAGGGCTGTCCTATTTTAGATAGCTGGGTAGAGAGGACTGCCAATCAATGGATGACCAGTTTCCCATCCAAGGAGATGGTAAGACTCTGCCCCTACCCTCGTTGTAGGCAGAGACACCTCCCATCTTCCCCGAGAGACAGAGGTGTGCTGTCCAAGTCTATTCTGCATTCTTAGTGACATGACGTGTCAGGGTCTAAACGTCCTTCAGAGGCACCCAGTTTCATCTGCCACCTGATTTTCCTGTACAGCATCCCTTGTAGTGAGCACCCAGCTTCTGCCCTAATATAGCCAGTGATGGAGAACTCAGTTTCCTTAGGATTCTGTTTCTATTTTCAGATAGCTTATTGCTGATGTCTGGCTCTACACATGGAAAGTCTTTCTGCCTTCCCAAAGCTTGCAGGTACTCTTCTGGTTTAAGCACTTTGGAACACATAAGGTAAGTTTAATTTCTTTTCCATAAGGCAATCTTTCAATTATTTGAAGACAGGCATCCTATCCCTCTATGTCTTCTCTTAATAAGCAAGATGATTCCTTCGTTTGTTCTATGTATAGCTTGGTTTTAGTTTTCTTCACCTTGCTGGCCGTTCTCCCTGAAATGCACTTCAGATTGTATTCCTCACTTTTAAAATGTGGAACCCAGAAATGAATGCAAAATTCCAGGTATGTTCTGACTAGCACATAGTACAGGATGGAAATGCTGCCCTCCATTATCAATTCTTTACTTTTATTAGAGTCAGCTTTGGTCACTTTCAATATTTTGCAGCCATGTTGCTTTCAACTGATATTGGATCAATTGTTGACTAACACTCTCAAGGCTCTTTAAAAGTGTCAGCTGCCTTTACATCGAATTTCTCCTCTACATGTACTGTAAGATTTTAGCACTCAGATCCTGGACTATTAACTTTATTAAATCTAATTATTTTTAAATTCTGCTTATCATTCCAGCCCATCAGAAGTATTCAAGCGTATATAGGGCCTGTGAACCATTTCTCTGACAGATTCCGGAAGACTAGAAAGCCCTCACTAGGTTTGACATAACTCCATTAATGAGTATTCTCTGGATATGATTTCTGAACAGTTAATAACCCACTCACATGTTCTAGCACCAGACCCATTTTTTCTCTACGTTAAGCACAAGTATATCATTAGAGACATCACCAAGTGTTTTGCTAGTGTCCAGATGCCTGAATGGGAATGTGTGAACATTGTCTTTATCTGCCAACCTCCCACTGAGGGATGGAAATGGGCTGGACTAACGGGGTGTGTTCCTGTGAACCCATGCTGGGTTCTATAATCACTGCTTTGTCATTTGGGTGCCCATTATAACAGCGCTTTAGTAATACATTCTGGAATCTTGTCTGAGATCCATATCAAGCTCAATCATCCGTAGTTTACAGAATCCATTTTCTCTCCATTTTAGAAAATTGGAAGGCTATTTACTCATTTCCAGCCTTCTAAGATCTCTTGACTTCTTCCCAAACAGCATGCCTATCCTGTCCCTGATCTCCCAACTCGTCCCAAATAGAACTGAGAGGCATTTTGTTTTTGCTGTTGCCTTTTTGTCAGCCTGAGGTCATTTTGCTAAAATACTGTCTCTGTCACTTTCTTACATGCCTCTTAAATGTGTGTCCTTCTTCCTATCCTGTCCTTTAAAATCAGAGCTTCCAGAGCACTGTATTGCAATTGTAAGTGAATATTGGGGTTACTCAGGGAGATTAAAAAGTTATGCTGATTTCTTACCCTAGACAAATTGAATCAAAACTTCAGAGAGTGATGCAAGCATTTGTATTCTTTTTTTAAGTCCCCCAATAGACAGCCAAAGCTGGGACTGTAATGGAGTGATATTAGTTTTGTTTGTTTCTGGTTTTGTGTGCAGGTTTTTGTTATTCGTTTTAGATTTTTTTTTTCTCTCTCTCTTTATCATTGACCTTACCTGTATCTGCATTGTGAGATTTGACCATTTGAGAAATTTCTGAAACATTTTGAGTGCAATGGACCTTCATTCTTTATGCCTCGGAATTTTGCTTTTCTTTACCTATGAATCTTATCTGGGAATCACACTGTCGCCATGTCTGTTGGCTCACAGTCTGTGAGCTCGGTGACCTTTGCCCTAAGACTCCTTTTTCGTTGTCTTTGATAAACATTACTTTATCCTCGTAGGTCAGAATTAAATCTAGGACAGTAGTTTTTCCATTTGTGTGCTTAATCTTTTTGGAAACTTGGGCAAGGCAAGTTTTAGGCTGCTCTGCTTTGGGCCAAATGAGGCTTTTAGTAGATGTTTATAGAGTTGAAATTCCCCATCATTACCAAATCATGCTTGTAGTCATTTTTTTTAAATGTATTGGGAACCTATTACACTTTTTATTTATTTGGCACATTGGTCCAGTCTATATATTGGTGGTGGTTTAGTGGCTAAATCATGTCCAATTGTTGCGACCCCATGGACTGTAACCCTCCAGACTCCTCCGCCCATGGAATTCTCCAGGCAAGAATACTGGAATGGCTTGCCATTTCCTTCTTCAAAAGATCTTCCGACCCAAGGATCAAATTAGAACCTCCTGCACTGCTGGCGGATTCTTTCCTGCTGAGCCACGGGGAAGCCGATCTGCATATTTTGCACGTGCTGTTCTGTGCTTAGTCGCTCAGTCATATCAGACTCTTTGTAGCCCCATGGGCTGGAGCCCTCCAGGCTCCTCTGTCCGTAGGATTCTCCAGGCAAGAACACTGGAGTGGGTTGCCATGCCCTCATCCAGGGGATCTTCGGAACCCAGGTCTTCCGCATTCCAGGTGAATTCTTTACCATCTAAGCCACCAGACAAACCTAATTTTTCCTTAGAGCTGCTCAGAGAGTGGTAAAAATACAAATTTTAGGATCCAATCCCAGAATGTATGATTTAGTAGAAATCGTAACAAGAAATTTCATTTTAAAAGCCCCTTGCAGGAGCCTTTGGAAGGCGGCGGCGGCAGCATCTGTGAGCCAGAGTCCAGTCAGGGCATGGCGGCGCCGACGGCCCTGTCAGAGCCAAATTACCACCGGGCCCGCTATGGCAGCCCTGACATGAGCGCCAGCGGCTCCAAAGCTCGGGGCCTGTGGCCCTTGACCTCAGCCTCAGGGGCAGTGGCCCAGAGGCGGTGGTCGCTGCGCAAGCTCTGGTGCGACAGCCAGGCCGAGTCGTGCCCCACCTTCGCATTCATGCCCCTCGGCTCCATGTTCGATGACGAGGATGAAGATCTGCCTCACGAAGTCTCTGAGGAGACAGTCGTCACCAAGAACGGGCCAAGCTGAGGCGGGTGCATCAGAACCTGATTCCTCAGGGCACCGTGAAGCTGGGCCCACCTGGATTTCCCTGTGATTCTCTATGAGGTATGAGACTGGGGCGGGAGTGGCAGGCATAAACACCCCCTGCTGCAGCAAGACACCCCCAGGCTCAAGGTGTGGCCGCCTTTGAGGAACCGAGGCTGCGGCCACAGCCGTGAATAAACTCCACTGGCCTGGAACCTTCAGCTGTGAGCCGGGCAGTCCTACAGCGCTGGTTGGGTGTTGGTTTGTAAGTGGACTAGAGATGACTGGTTGAGAAGGCAATGGCACCCCACTCCAGTACTCTTGCCTGGAAAATCCCATGGACGGAGGAGCCTGGTGGGCTGCAGTCCATGGGGTCGCTAAGAGTCGGACACGACTCAGCGACTTCATTTTCACTTTCATGCATTGGAGAAGGAAATGGCAACCCACTCCAGTGTTCTTGCCTGGAGAATCCCAGGGACGGGGGAGCCTGGTGGGCTGCCGTCTATGGGGTCACACAGAGTCGGACACGACTGAAGCGACTTAGCAGCAGCAGCAGCAGAGATGGACGGGTAGCTGGCAAGGCCTGATGGCAGAGTTACCAGTCCAACTTCCCTAACAAGGAGCGTGGCCGGGCACCTGCCGGTCAGAAATGCCTGCTTCCTGTGCCCTTGCCTGGCCTACATTCTTCCAAGCTTGCCCAGGGCCCAGCCCTGCTAGAGGCTACAGCACTTTACAAGCCGGGTCTGCCTTCTTCCCTCCCCAGGGCAACCGGAGCTCTACAAAAGTGGGAACATCCTTTCCCTCCCTTCCTTTACCAGCCGTTTGCTACCTTGATTCCTCCTGTGTTGGACAGAGGCTGGGGCAGAACAAGCCTGATTCTTCCTCCCTACCTGCCCATTTGTTCCCAGGATGGACAATTTGCTGTCTGTTATTAGGAGTAGGGACTGGGGTGTGGGAGGTTTCTCCCTCTACCCAGGGCTGGCCTGATCCCTCCCCACTGCAACCAGTTGCTGCCCCTCCACCCCAAGTTGAGAGCACATACGATGGGGAGCAGGAAGGGCTCTGGATGCCTGTGCCCCATCCCACCTACTGTATCTAATCCCCCTTGCCCTTACACATCCACCACCCTGTGGTAAGGCACAGCACCCTAGGGCTGGTGCCAGTAGCTCTGAGGAACCCACCACCCCTTTCCCTACAGTATACCCATCCCTTCAGGATCAGTCAAGAGAAAAGTACTGGAGCCCTTGGGATGGGGGCAGAAAGGAGAGAAAACATTTAAAATGTGAAAGCTTGTAAATAGTCCAGTCCATGATGTTGTTGGGGTACAGTCTGATTTCTACATAGAAATTATTATTTTTTTTAAATTCCTTACTGTGCAAACTCTGTGCTTTAAGCATCTGAGAAATGGTTTGGGGAGGGTACTCCTCAATCTAGGAAGGCTGTTGTGTTATTTGTTCAATAAAATTATTTGTAGACCCTGAAAAAAAAAGAGTCCCCTGAACAATGTTGATAATGGGCCAGATTTAATAAGCCCTGACCTGTACCACAACAACATCACTTCTATTCTTGTCCCCTTATCTCTTGGCTCTTCAGCTCGTATCCATCCACAGGCCCATGAATTTCCACAAAGATGTCTGTCTTCTTGGCACAGTGTCTGGTCAGTCTCTTCCTGTAACTGGCCTATTTGTCTTAAATAGAGCATATGCTTCCATCAGCCTATTTCAGTTCTGTATCTCTTCTTTCCCAAGCCTGGTGAATGAAACAAGTTCATATTTATTGCCCTATCTTCTAAGAATTTCTTTCAAATTATCCCCAATTTATTTTGTTACTCATGCTTTGCTGACAGCATAAAATAAGACTTCTCAGATTAGAACAATTTTTTTTCTGCCCCCTGCTCAGTTGCTTTCTAGTTAAAAAAACATCACCAGACACTTTATTCATTCTTACATATTTGCTGTATGTAATATCTTCTGATTTTCACAGCAATCAGTTTTATGGATTTATCTGGACATTTTATTTGTCGTCTGTACTTTATGTTTAAGGCATTCTTCCCCTTTCAGTTCTCTTTCCTTTCAAAAAACATTTTATTGTGAAAAGGCTAAAAAATACTTCAAAGTATAGGGACTAATATAATGAAGTTTAAGGTACCTGTCTTGGCTTCAGCTGTATGCCAGTTGAATCCTTCAGAAAGCATGCTAAGATGGAGTTAGGAGAGCATACGTCTTATTGGGGAGTGACACCCACAGAAGGAAATGGGAGGAAGCAGGATGGAGCAAGGGGAGCCTTTAGAGGGTGATGCAAGTCAGGCAAAGTTCATCACAGTTCAACAAGGAGGCCCTGGATCGATTGTCTTTGGAGGAGCCTTATATTGGCAGAAATGGCTGGGCCCTTGAGTCACAGTCTTACTCGGTTATTGCCAGAGCCATCTTGAGAAGACTGTGACCTCTAGTACCCTTGAAGGAATTAACCACTAAAAGATGTCTGCTAGCCACACAGCTCTAACTTGCTGCACTTTTCTATTCATAATTGCAATTGAGCAGGTTTGGCCCAAGAAGCACCCAAGTGGATTTCCTGGCTCCACCTATGTTCCCTTCTGCCAGCCCAGTGGAGAGGTCTGGAGCAAAAATTACCCATTAAAGGAGTCCTGCATTGGGTTTAAATGGCTAAACGCTTGGACCACAGTTTTCCTTAGTCACTGGCTGTGACTACACTGAGAAGAATGCGGCCTTGACTCAAAAGCTGAAGTTGACCTGAAGGAGTTAACAAGAGAAGGCTGTCTCTAACCACTCTCTTTGCAGCTGGGCCAAGCAGCCTTTCTTAGAGGCAACCAGTAAATCTCCGTGTCTACTCTAAAAAGATCATCATCAACATTTTCCAAGTCTTGAATTATTAAAACACTCCTGATTGGATCAGTGAGTTTCCGGGCAAATTCTTTCTTTCCTGTCCTCATGAAATGCATTCTATTCTCAGCCAGGATCCTATCGTGTTGCTATCTAAAACCGTGGCCCAGCAGTCTAGATCCTGCCCCAGTACCACCTGCAGAGTCCATTGCTCATGTTCTTGACTTCTATCTCTCTTCCTAAATCCTAGGTGTTGATCTGAAGGATCAGTGAAAATAGCACCTGGGCTTCCAAATCCTTCAGTTTCTTGCTTCAAATTTTATAATCCTTAAAAAGTTATTTCTGATCACTTCAAATGGTATTATTTGTACCCCTAAGATGGTGATTGCAGCCATGAAATTAAAAGATGCTTGCTCCTTGGAAGGAAAGTTATGACCCACCTAGACAGCATATTAAAAAGCAGAGACATTACTTTGTCCAGTGGTCATGTATGGATGTGAGAGTTGGACTATAAAGAAAGCTGGGCACCGAAGAATTGATGCTTTTGAACTGTGGTGTTGGAGAAGACTCTTGAGAGTCCCTTGGACGGCAAGGAGATCCAACCAGTCCATCCTAAAGGAGATTAGTCTTGGGTGTTCATTGGAGGGACTGATGTTGAAGCTGAAACTCCAGTACTTTGGCCACCTGATGCGGAGAGTTGACTCACTTGAAAAGACCCTGATGCTGGGAATGATTGAGGGTGGGAGGAGAAGGGGACGACAGAGGATGAGATGGTTGGATGGCATCACAGACTCGATGGACATGGGTTTGGGTGGACTCTGAGAGTTGGTGATGGACAGGGAAGCCTGGCATGGTGCAGTTCATGGGGTCACAAAGAGTTGGACACAACTGAGCTACTGAACTGAGTTGTAAAGATGGATGTGGTTTATAATTAATTAATCTGAAGGACCTCCTGTTACATCCCAAATACTTGATCCCAGAAAGTCAATCACAGTTATTCTAGAAGGACTTCCCTCCACTCCTCAACCAAGAGTCCCAATGCCATGGCATGCCCCTCTTGTCTGAAGTTCTTAGGGAGTTCCCTTACACTAAGGATTGATCACACTCCTCATCATTGTACTTTTTTTCTCCAGAAGTTTGGGCTTCACCTTTCCTGGGCCATTCTCAAATCACCTGCAAAGCTCTGAGAGTGAAGAATTTCTTTCCCTTGGCTTTTCCTATGTCACATTTTCTTAATCTCTTTCTCCTGATTCCAGTTTTAACTCCCCAACCCCCTCCCCCCCCCAACACATTCTGAACTTCCTTGTTTTCTTTTTGCATTATACTTTGCGTTTTCTTCAAGATTATCCCAAACATGTAACATCCATAGAGACAGTCCTCATGCCCTTCACTGGCTGTCAGTTCTGAACAGTGGTCTGCATTTACAGCGAACGCTTCCCCTTGCAAGCATCTCCCACCAGCGCAGTGCAGGTCACAAGTCTAGTTCCTGTGGCTTCTACCCTTCCCAGTTAGGGTTGAGAGTCCAACAGGAAGACTATCCATCCCAGACTCTGGAACACCATGCTCTCAGGACTACTTTTTTAGTCACCCCATCGTCCGATAACTCCCACAGGTCCCCTGGTCAGAAGACCACCTGGTGATTTTGCCCCGTCAAATTACCACCAGTTGCAAATGTTTGTTTAATGCTTATTGAATTGTCAATAAGTAACACTATTCCACCACAGCCACCAGATTGCAAAACGCTGAGGAACCAGAGAGAAAAACTCTAAGGATTTAGTGATTTATTCACCTTTTCCCACTTGCCAGCCTCTGCTGCAGTGTCAGATTTAATTTGTCTCCCCAGGCTTAGGCCAGCAAGAACAATTCTTCTAAATTGACTATCTCCACATGCAAAATGGGATCAACATTTTTGTCCGAGTTGAACAATCAATTCTTACAAAAAGTAAAACAATCAGTTTGAGTCTTTTTCTTCCTACTTAATTGTTGAGCTGAATTGACTGATCAAATAGCGACAGCATCTAAGGTAATGAAAAATACCTTTGGCAGCTAGGAATGCAGGAAGCGCTTCTCTTAATACAGGAATCCTGACAGATTCTTTATTATTCTCCCTAGTCTATAGGATACTTGAATACTTCCAGTGATGGGGAGAGCTCTACCTCACTGACACTCTACCGAGTCCATTTATTAGTCATTCCGTCATATCAAGTTACCCTGGAGTTGGTATGGAGACATTTAATGGACACACAACTTAATTTCACCCGAGAGCCCATGGAAATGAATGAGGACCTATTGCGTATCAGTTATTTGCTGGGCATCATGCTAAACAATGAATGACATTTGAGTTATAAAAAGTCTATTACGAAAACAAAGGTTTCTCCTTTTCAACTATTTGACTGGCAAAGATAAAGAAGAATGGTTAACACCTAGAGTGATGCGAGGAAAATGGGCGTTCTCAGGCTCAACTCCCGGGCGGGAGGGTACCGCAGCCTTGGTGGAGGGCTGGGTACCGTCTTGCATCATGGAGATGCAGACATAGGTAACAGATTTGTGGGTTCAGGGCGATTGGTAGGAAGGAGACGGTGGGGCTAATGGAGACAGTAGTGTGGACATGTATACCCTAACATATGTAAAATGAATAGCAACGGGAATTCTCTGTATGTCTCAGGGAACTCAAACCAGGACTCGTGACAACCTGGAGGGGTGGGATGGGGTGGGAGTTGGGAGGGAGGTTCAAGAGGGAGGGGACATATATATACCTATGGCGGATTCATGTTGATGTATGGAAGAAATCGACACGATATTGTAATTATCCTTCAATTAAAAATAAATAAAGAAAAAAATGCACATAAATTTGGCCCAGGAATCCCATTTCTAAAAATAAATCGTAAAGATACAAGTGGACAAAGATACATGTCAAATGATATTTATTGCTGTCTCATTTTTGATAGTGAAAATAGAAAGCCTCTAAATGGATTTGCTTGGTAGAAAGATATGCAGTCTTTGAAAACAAAACATCGAGATAGCTACACTTGCCTGGACATATGTCCACAATATATGTGATTTTGAAAGGTTAACACATTATGCAGTATACAATCACATATTTATAAAAAGGAGAAAAAACTATTAGCAAAAATATCTCAAAGAGTATGCATATGAAAGTTAATAGTGGTTATTTCCAGATGATGGGATCTTGGAAGAATTTTGCTTTTTTCTTTGCATTTTTCTTTATCACCTTAATTATTTTACAATAAGAATCCACCTTACTTTTATTGTTAGAAACAAAAGGAAAACCTTATTCACGTCTCTGAAACATCATTGGGTTTGTCCAGTTTGGTCTCTTTATTTTATAGATGAGGAAATTGGTGGTTCGGAGAGGTGATCACAAGGTTTTTGTAAAATTTCTGTAAGACATTCTAATTACTCTTCAAATGTTTGCATAGTATTATAAAGGGACACTTTGAAAGGAGCCCTGGATTATGCTCATTAGCACTCATTCAACCACAGGCTATACTCAGCTTTGGCTTCTGTGCTTGGTATGGGGACTCTTGGTATGGAGATACTTGGTATGGAGAAGGTTTGACGGAGTGTTGTCTTCCCATTTGTAGCTTTGCCTCAGTGCAGTAACTAATAGAAGAGTGATGTTTTCCTTGACAATGGTTTCTGTTCTTCCGCCCTTTTGGAACTCAGTCCCTGCTCCTGGGTTGCTCTTCATCTCTTGGTTGATTCTGTATCTGCCAGACTATAATGTGTCCTAAAAGAGGACCAGGCCTCGCTTTTCTGTCTCAGTCTTCATCAATATGTCAATGCTCGTGCACGGCAACAGCAATAGACAGAACACTAGCCTGTGTAATTTTTGTTGTTCAGTTGTTCAATCACTAAGTCGTGTCCAACTCTTTGCAACCCCTGGGACTACAGTACCCCAGGCTTCCCTGTCCTTCAATATATCCTGGAGTTTGCTTAAATTCACATCCACTGAATCGGTGATGCTATCTAACCGTCTCACCCTCTGCCAACTTCTTCTCCTTTTGCCTTCAATCTTTCCCAGCATCAGGGCCTGTGTAATAGATAAACCTCAAGTGAAAATCCCAAGTTGTAATGTAAAATAGAAGTGAGCGTGGTGTGCCTGTGCAGTGTGGTCCATTGGGAGGCTGGCTTCTGGGAGCTGATGTGACTATTCAGACTCCGGTAACTGTTCTGATTCTGATGCTAGAAAATTGTGCTGCGTTGTGAGGAGGAGGGTGCACTGGGGCAATTCTTAGCCTTCTGTAAACCTTGGTTTAGAGATATAAGCAATTCTTCTTCTTCTTTTTTTCTTTTTACTTTTATGACACCAGTGAGTTATTTATTAGGGCAATCTTTTCATTCTCCTGCCCTTTAAAAAAAAAAAACCTGCCTCCATAAAGCATTTACAACAGAATCAACTGTTCTAGAAGAGCTAGTATAGGCCGTGGGTTCCAACTGATGACATACCTTCTTCTGCCTGGACTTGGCCTTGAGAAGCTTCAGGCTAAAGAGACTTCAGGATGGTACTTGGCAAAACCTCTGTGAAGGCTAGTGTTGTGAGAAGCCAACTAGTTGTTGAGCTTGCAGAGTGGTGCCAGGGGCATAGGCTTGACAATCTGGATTGGGTTAGAATCCGAATATCAGGTCTAGCCCCCTGGAGGAGTGACAGAAACCCAGGTGGAATGTTGCTATCTGTGTTCTGGAGGGTGCCTGTGAGGGTATCTGTTATCTGTGAATTGGGTCTATCTATGTGTAATATCCAGAGTTTGAAAAAAAAAAAAAGTATCTGAGACGTCCTCTGAGTTTGTCTAGACCCTTGAAGACCAAAGTCCATTCCTTCTCCTGCTCTCAAGAACAGCGGAGCACGGGTGGTGGAGGGCCTCAGCTGCTGTTGTGCCTTCCTAGCTCCTAGTTTTTCCATGCCTGGGGCTTTGGAAACGCGCGCCATTGTTTTCACAAATATCCCCACAGATTATCTTTAACCAGTAGAGATGGAGATGCAGTGAGGCTAGGAGCTGAACAGGATGGAGGAGGGAAGAGAAGGGAATTAAAGATCTTGACCCCTTCTCTCTGCAAGTCCCAGCATTACCAGAGCCCTGGGTCCTGAGAAAGACGATATCCAAAAATATCCCCTTCCCACAACTGGTTGCTAACACTTGGCATCCCACTTCCCTTCCTTCCTTCCTGCATTACACAGCTGGGGATATGATAGAAAGAGGCCTGATCCCAGCCCCCATGAAACATATACAGGCTAGTGAAGAGGCAGATATTAACTGCAGGATTGTAGCAATAAACACATAATTAAAAAATTCTGCAAGTGCTCGGTGGAGAGATACATAGCGCCTTGGGTTATAAAATAAGGGTGTTGGCCTCCCCGTGGAGATCCAGGGGAAGGACTGATCATTAGTGCTTGCTCCCTTTAGTTCAAGGAACTGACTCCAGTTAAAATTGACAAGACCTGGCTCAGGTGACACTCAGGAGTGAGGGAGACAGGTCTGTGATTTGTTGGGTGCTGTATTAGAAAGACCTACTTCTTTCCTCCTATGAGTCTTTCTCCTGTGTCTCCTTTACAATTCACGCAAAACACTCACACTTCTGATCCCCAAATGCATAGAAATCTTCCCCTCATACAGAGCAGTTTTCTGCAACACCAGCTCGGTGTCCTACAATTTTCTTGTCAGTCACTCAGTCGTGTCCAACTCTTTGCGACTCCATGGACTGCAGCACACCAGGCTTTCCTGTCCATCACCAACTCATCACTTGAGAAGAGTTTGCTCAAACTCCTGTCCATTGAGTCAGTGATGCCATCCAACCATCTCATCCTCTGCCATCCCCTTCTTCTACTGCTTTCAGTCTTTCCCAGCATCAGGGTCTTTTCTAATGAGTCGGCTCTTCACATCCTACTGTTTAACTCGGTTCTAACCCTCTCTGCCTGGAAGTAGTGCCAGATCCCTCGGCCTAGGGCTCAGTCCCACAGCTCTGCTCCCATCCCTCTTCAGATGCCAGTCACAAGGCCAGGCTTCCCCCGTGCTTTAGACCAACTGGCTGTGAAGCTGAGGTTCCCGCATACCCCTTTGGGTTTGGTTAATTTGCTAGAGTAGCTCATAGAACTCGGAATTGCCCACTTACATCTACAGTTTATCAAAGGATATGATAAAGGACACAGGTGAATATCCATAAGAGATACTCAGGGGGAGGGTAAGACGTGGGAGGGTCCTGAGTGCAGGAGCTTCTGTCCCCGTGAAGCTGGGGTGTGTCCCCCTCCCGCTGTGGGTGTGTTTGCCTACCTGTAAGCTCTCTGAACCTCATACGATTGGAATTGTATGGAGGCTTCCTCATGTAGGCTTGATTGGTTATTAACTCCATTTATAGCCCTTCTTTCCTCTCTGGACAAAGCACAGTGGGAGGGTGGAGGTGAAAATTTCCTAATCTCTAGTTTTGGTGACTAACTCCATCCAGGATCCTCCCAGCTTTGTCTCAGAACAAAAGATGTCTCAGTGCTCTTATCACTGAGGAAATAACAAGGGTTTTAGAAGCTTTGTGCCAGGAGCTGAGGGCAGAGACCAATTTATATTTGCTATAATCCCAGAGTCGACTCACTGGAAAAGACCCTGATGCTGGGAAAGATTGAAGGCAAAAAGAGAAGGGGATGGCAGAGGATGAGATGGCTGGATAGCATCACTGACTTGGATGGACATGAATTTGAGCAAACTCAGAGAGATAGTGGAGGACAGAGAAGCCTGGCGTGCTGCAGTCCAGGGGGTCACAAAGACTCAGACACAACTTGGCAACTGAACAACAGTAATCTCACTCTGTGCCAAGCACTTCACACACCTGGTCCCCAGAGTCTCAGAAAGCCCTGTGAGTTTGGGCGCATTATCCCTGATTGACAAATGAAGACTCAAGTTCAGAAAGGAGAAGTGACTTACCCACGGCCAAGTGCCTTCTGGGGAGCAGAGATCAGGTTTGAGCCCAGAGTGTTAGAGCGGGTGGGGTTCCTTCACTGTGTAGTAAATGAGAGGGCTCAGGGGAGCCACTTTTCCTTTGGAGCTCCAGGGAGGAACTGGAAGCCTGAGGGTGGGAGAAGACAGAGTTCCCACAAAAAGGAGGGGAAGAGGAAGGATGCAGAATCAGGACTCCGGTCAGTTTAAAGTCAGCTATGGTGGACTGTTGGGTTTCCCAGGTGGCACTTAGAACCCTGCCGGAGACATAAGAGACGCGGGCTTGGTCCCTCAGTAGGGAAGATCCCCTGGAGGAGGGCTTGGCAACCCACTCCAGTACTCTTGCCTGGAGAATCCCATGGACAGGGGAGCCTGGTAGGCTACAGTCCATGGGGTCGCAAAGAGTAGGACACGACTGAAGCGACTGAGCATGGAGCATGGCACAGACAAGGGAGAGCATGCTGACCGTTACCTGGTCCAGGTGGAGAACCGCCCTCCCAGCTGTTTACACAGCCTGTGCGGGGTCCTGAGAGGGGAGTCACCTCGTGAAGGTGCCTGGGACACTGAAAGGCAGGTGAGGGAGCGCGTCGGTTGTAAGCAGAGCTCAGATGTCCAGCAATCTTAGGTTGGCTGTTGTCTCTCTTATGGGCAAGCGTCTCCTTTGAAAGTGACGCCTATGGGGCTGGAGGAGAGCTCTCGTAGACTCGTGCCACCGCGCCCTCTGAGCCCCACTTAAAGTCAGAGGGGGCAGCAAGAGGTCAGCTGGGGGGAGTGTGATGCGGGCATAAATGAATGCCGACCTTGTTGGGATAACCGGTGTGCTTCAGCCTCCGCAGCTGTGGAGTCCCTGGGGAGTTGTCTGGCTACATGTGATTTTACATATCTGACAGCTAAATCAGAGATCCAAATGCCAAATCCGGCACTCGGGAACATTATGTGGATTTGTGACACTCCCGAGGGGACTTCGGATCCATAAAGCAATGAATGGATTACAATGAGGCATAAATACAGCATTTTCATCTGTGACATACAATCCTGCTCTATTATTTCTCACATTGTTACATGAAAGAAATCTATACCCCACTCTTTCAGGTCTGTGTCCAGAAATTAAAAGAAAAACAAAAAGAACTTTAAGATAGGGGAAAAAAAAAAAAAAAACACCTCTCAATGCATCAGGAATAAACTAGGAACAAAGTGTGATGAGTGTGACAATTTCAATTTGCAATGTAAGGTCAACTCCAGGATCCCGCATGTCGTCAGCAAGCAGCTGTCTCACTCAGACCGCTGTGTGACTTTGAATAAATCATGTCACCTCTCTGGGTCTCCATCTCTTCTTCTGTCTCACGGACTCCTAAGTTACAGACCTGCCCTTTCATGGAGTGGGCACGATGGATCCACTCTGTGCTTCAGGAAGACCACGTTAGAGCTTTCTAAATTTCTTAGTGTGTTTATGTTTTTACAGTGCATGTTATATACCAGCATCAGTTCAGTTCAGTTCAGTCACTCAGTCGTGTCTGGCTCTTTGCGACCCCATGAATCGCAGCACGCCAGGCCTCCCTGTCCATCACCAACTCCCGGACTTCACTCAGACTCACGTCCATCGAGTCACTGATGCCATCCAGCCATCTCATCCTCTGTCGTCCCCTTCTCCTCCTGCCCCCAATCCCTCCCAGCATCAGAGTCTTTTCCAATGAGTCAACTCTTCGCATGAGGTGGCCAAAGTACTGGGGTTTCAGTTTCAGCATCATTCCCTCCAAAGAAATCCCAGGGCTGATCTCCTTCGGAATGGACTGGTTGGATCTCCTTGCAGTCCAAGGGACTCTCAAACATCACAGTTCAAAAGCATCAATTCTTCGGCGCTCAGCTTTCTTCACAGTCCAACTCTCGCATCCATACATGACCACTGGAAAAACCATAGCCTTGACTAGACGGACCTTTGTTGGCAAAGTAATATCTCTGCTTTTGAATATGCTATCTAGGTTGGTCATAACTTTCCTTCCAAGGAGTAAGCGTATTTTAATTTCATGGCTGCAATCACTGGTACATGTCTAACGGGACAGGGGATAGGGAGGCCTGGCGTGCTGCCGTCCATGGGGCCGCAAAGTGTCGTACACGACTGAGTGACTGAACATCATCAAGCACATGTCTACCATTTATAAGCGAACACACATGCATGTTACTAAAAAAGCATGCTGAAAAATGCTTTAACTGAACAGAAAGTTTGGAGGTCACAGATATAACCCCACCCAGTCATTCCCCTGGTGATGGGAAGGGCTTTTTGCATCTAATAGTCCACGATTATATGTATTTGAGGCACCTTCTCAGTTGTCTTCCTTAAACTCCCGCACTAGGACTGAGTGCATCGGCTGTCCAAGGAGAGATTTTTGTGCCCGTGTGTATCAGTCACATGTATGTGGGCTCAGAAACCACAAGATGCAATTGATGGACCCCTTAGAATGGCGCCTTCCACAGTCAAGTGCAGAGCTGCTCTATCTTTGCAAATACTTTTAAATCCCTCATATTTGCTTCACACTCTAAAGCACACAAAGCCATTAAAAAGTAATTTTAGATGTATATACTGAGAGAGACAGAACAGGTATTATTGTCCTCTTTTCCACGTGAGGAAAGAGATTCGGAAAGGCCGAATGACTTCCCCAGGGCCACCCAGCTAGTATGTGACAGGGCCACCATCAAGCCCCCGCATCCTCTCAATAAGCACTCTGGGGCTCTTTGCACTTATAACTAAGTGCAAATGTGCTCCTTGGATCCCAGGGAGAATGAAGTGACAGTGTGTGAGCCGGCCAGTGTAAATGCAACCCCCAGCTATTTAAGGAAAAAAACACAAACCTGACACAGAGCTTGGGGCGCACTGTTGGCAGATCAATAGCATCATTCTTGTGTACACAAGACCTCACATTATTCAGGGAGGCCTGGCAGAGAGAGGAAAGCTGGCCCCCTCGTGCCACCAGCTGTCACGGCCTGCTCCGCTGCAGCTCCTGACAAGTGCTGTTGTGACAGTCTTTCTACAGACACAGTCACAGGGAGCAGCTTGATCGGGACAGGAGCAAAAAGCCTTGTTTACAGAGGTGCGCGGGAACAAAGAACACGTATATTCTTGAGAGCATGTAATTTTAAGCAGGCCTTCGGTCCCGCCAGCTGTGTTAGCTCTAGAGGATGCCAGGTACGGCCCCTACCCCTGAACTGGCCGCCTGCCCCTACCCCGGGAGATGGGACCCGACACTCCGGCGAGAAGCCTTCCCCTCTGAGCTCTTCTTCCTTCAGTCATGGGATAATGGCCAGCAGAAGCATTTTTATCCTTTTTAACCTCCAGTGACATCACTGTGGTAAGACCTGCAGCACTGTTTTGGTAACCAGGATGGTGCTGACGAGGTTGTAACAGAATTTAGATGGCTATTTGTCTGCGTGCTCTAAGACTGCAGATTCCTTAAAGGCAGAGATTCTGTCTTGTTTGTTTTCCTTCTTTCTTTTTGAAGTGTTTATTGTGGTAAAATACACATAACATGAAAGCAGCATCCTAACCGTTTCTAAGTGTACACTTCAGAGGATTAAGCCCTTTCCCCATGTTGTGTCACCATCATCGTCCATCCCTGGAACTCCATCCCAATCCGAATAGAATGCTAGAGTTCTAATTTATATTCATTCACAGCTTTGACATAGCTCCATTTATTCTGGCATCTAGTATTACTGCTAAAAGGCTAGAAAGCTTATTATCTTACTGGTCTTTAAAAAAAATTGAATGAGGCTTGAAACTTCTAATTCAGTTCTGGGACTATGAAGAAATACTTTGTTGGTTATTTTCATGTTCCCAGACCTTCCACCACAGAGCCTCATCCATCTAAAATATGCAATATTTGAACTGACTGAGTCGTGATCCACATGTTGACCGTCCCTCTGGGAAACCTCTCTTTCTGCCATGTATTAGCCTTATAGCAGAACTCAGAACCTCCTAAAATTCACCATAAAGGATTACTTTAATTAATACTTGCCATGATGTGTATCACTCATAAAGGATTACTATCAGAATATGTAAAGAAGGTCTACAAAATGATAGACAATTTCATTGAGAAATGGATGGATGGATTAACATTTGAAAAGAAAGTTCACAAAGGAGGAAACCCAAATGATCCATGAAAATAAAAAAGAAAGCTTTTCCTTACAAGTAATCATGGAAGTGATTACTTGCATGCAAGTAATCATGCAAGTTCAAAACACTGAGATACTGTTTCACTCCTTTAGGAGTGACAAGCATATAAAAAACCCAACTGTACCATTGGCTGGCAACGCTATGGAGCAGTGCATCTCTTCCTTTGTTGGTGTGAGTGTAAACTGGTAGAACCACTTCAAAGAGCAATTTGGCACCATCAGATAAAACTGAAATTGTTCAAACTGAGCAGCAGTTCCTCTCCTAAGACATCTCAACCACTTGCAGAGAATTAAACGTATGTTCTCAGGCATTGGCGTATGAAAGAAATTAACTTCTCATTTATGAATCTAGAATGGTGCTAGTTGCACACTAGCCATGGGAACTTAAGAATTACTCTGATTACCGCCTCTGTCTTGCAGTTCAGAGGAGGAACCCTGACTGAGAAGGGCTGTCCACTTGGCAGGTACGCAAGAAGACATATAAACAGACATTGTTTATAAAAGAAAAAAACCTCAAACAACCTAAATATCCATCAGGAAGAGAAAAAGCATGAAACCTGGTATATTCTTGCAATGGAATATTGTAGTACAACAGTGGGAAAAAAATCTAGAGCCACATATATTAATTAACAAAGGCAAATATAAACAAACTCATTTTGAATGAACACTCAAATTGCAGTAAAATTCACAGAGTATATTTCTATTTCTATGAAGTTTTAAAATACTCAACAAACCATTATCTATTGCTCATATAGACTTACATAGTTAAAGTATAAAAAATGCATGAGGATGATAAACTCCAGAGTCAGAAGAGTGGCTATCCTTTATTCTTTATAACATGATTACTATGCCAAAATATATAATTATATATATTACATATTATATTTTATATCATAGACTACACATAAATATATGGGCTTCCCTGGGGTTTCCCTAGTGTCTCAGACAGTAAAGAATCTACCTGCAACTGGAGACCTGCGTTTGATCCCTGGGTCCAGAAGATCCCCTGGAGAAGTGAATGACTACCCACTTCAGTATTCTTGCCTGGAGAATCCCAATGGACAGAGGAGCCTGGCGGGCTACAGTCCATGGGGGTCACAAAGAGTTGGACATGACTGAGCGACTAACACACAAAAGTATATGATATAGAATTACTATATATCATTAATACATCATATTATTTTTCATATTATTCCCTATAATTTCTATATGTCAAAATAGATGATTTCAAGAATGTACTTTGTTGAAAAACAAGTAAAATATCATATTTACTACCTCCTAGTAACCTCCTCCCTCAATCGATCTGCACTGAATTGTGATAAATGACCCTCCTTTTGGAAGACAGAGGAAGTTATTTTTGAAATTAGTTTAGACAGAATCTGATCATTTCACTGCCCCATTCAGAAGCTGAGGCTGGTTTTGGAGTGCTGCTGGGCAAAAGTCTACATTCCACAGTGTGACAGTCAAACCTCTCTGCAAGTTGGCTCTAGACCACTTTAGAGGCAGTGCTTCAGTCTCTGTCTTCAAGCACTCTACATTCCACTCAGATTGGAGGGGTTGCCATTTTCCATTTCATACTTTTGCTTGATCACATTTTCTCTTCCTGAGAACTCCTTCCCTCATTCTTGCAATTTGACGTTATATACCAAAGCCTTAATAGCATGCCTACTCTCTGACACAGCCCGTCTCCTACAAGAAAAAAACAACTCAGGATGCACATAAAAATTTAGCTTGAGCTTGTTTATTGCAGTATTGTCTCTAATGTCAAAAAGTTAAAAGTAAGCTAATGTCCAAAGAGGGCTTCCTAGGTGGCGCTAGTGGTAAAGAGCCCACCTGCCAATGCAGGAGATGTAAGAGATTCGGGTTCAATCCCTGGGTCAGGAAGATGCCCTGGAGGAGGGCATGGCAACCCATTCCAGTATTCTTGCCTGGAGAATCCCATGGACACTGGAGCTTGGTGGGTTATAGTCCATAGGGTCACAAAGAATCGGACACGACTGAAGTGACTGAGCACACACAATGTCCAAAGAAGGTTTAAATATATCCATTTCACACGGGATACCACACGAAGAAGCACAGACTCTGGAGCCTAAAGTCGGACGGCCCGGGTCAAGTCCAAGTTCTGGACCATTCTGGCACATTTCCAGCTTTCCCATCTTAGCCTCTCTCTGCCTACATATTCTATTCTGTAAAAATGGAAATGAGCTAGTACTTCCTTCACTGAGTTACCTGGTGCTCAGACCTAGCATGGTACTTACAGCGGTGAAGGACTAATGACCTGTGTAATGTAAGAATCAGTACTATTCTAGCTCATTCCTTCTAAATTTTAGGTTCTGAAGTAGTGAATAAAATTTAGATTATTTTATTTAAAGTTCACTTCCCCCAATAAAGCAGTGAGGTCACTCAGGATCTAGCTGATTTCTTGTGGTTTAATCTCTCAGTCATGTCCGACTTTTTGTGACCTCATGGACTGCAACATGCCAGGCTTCCCTGTCCTTCACTATCTCCTGGAGTTTGCTGAAACTCATGTCCATTGAGTTGGTGGTGCCATCCAACCATTTCATCCTCTGTCGTCCCCTTCTCCTCCTGTCCTCAATCTTTCCCAGCCTCAGGGTCTTTTCCAATGAGTAGGCTCTTGGCCAAAGTACTGGAGCTTCAGCTTCAGCTTCAGCATCAGCCCTTCCAATGAACATTCAGTGTTGATTAGAAAGCAAGTCTTACAAGTATAGTAAGAGGGAACTAGGTCATGATGGGAAATCAAGCTGCTCTAGAATGAATGTGCCTAATGGACTAAAAAAAGTTCATGTGTTCTGGCTCTTATACTCACTGACTAGGTAACCTTAGGCCATTGGCCCTAACCTCCAGCCAGGGCTTCTTCTTTTGTCAAAGAAGAACAATAATGCCCACCCTTATAAGCCTGCTATAAATTTAGAAATACCAATGATTTATAGTTTGTATTACTCTTTGCCAGGCACTAGTGTAAACTCTTCACATTATCTCATTTAATCCTCAAAGCCAACCCCATGAGGTACTATTGCAAGTTGAATTGTGTCTTCCAAACAGATATGTTGAACTTCTACCCTCAGACACCTATGAATGTGATTTGATTTGGAAATCAAGTCTTTGCAGAAGCAGTTGGTTAAGATGAGGTCATATGCGATTAGGGCGGGCCTTGTAAGGCGGTCCTTAGAAAAAGAGATCAGAAGTGGAGACAGCCTACAGCCAGGAAGCACCAAGGGTGTCTGGCCAACACTTAGAAGCTGGGGAAGAGACAAGGAAGAGTCGTCGCTTAGAGCCTTCAGAAGGAGCACAGACTTGCTAATAGACTGACTTTGGACTTCTAGCCACCAGACCTGTGAGAGGATAAGTGTCTGTTGTTTTAAGTAAGCAAATGTGTAATCATTTGTTAAGGCGCAAGGAAACTCACACAGGGACCACTGTGACGGATGCAGAAACTGAGACACAGGATAGGGAAGCAGCCTAAGTCTCTCACAGATCGTGAGCTTTCTGACCCTGGAGTCTGGACCGTTGATTATTAGATGATATTCAACCCTGACTATTCACTGAAAGGACTGATGCTGAAGCTGAAGCTCTAATACTTTGGCCACCTGATGCAAAGAGCCGACTCACTGGAAAAGACCCCAATGCCAGGAAAGATTGAGGGCAGGAGGAGATGGGAGCCTGGCGTGCTGCAGTCCACGGGGTCACAGAGAGTCGGACATGACTGAGCAACTGAAATACAACAACAAAACAGCTGGATCCTGAGTGACCCTACTGTTTTCTTGGGGGACAAAGAAGTTATGTCCACCTTTTACATTTTGATAGATTTCACCATACATGAATCCCCAAACAGGCATTGTTCTGTAGTATCAGGGTGGTTTTGTCCCATGGTTGTCAGAAGTTTTATCC
>NW_011494846.1:1488094-1505773 GCF_000754665.1 Bison bison bison | reverse complement strand
CCTCTCCACCCCCAGACCACAGCAAAAGCAAGCTGCTAAATGCACAGCAACTTAGAGGGCCTTGCTGACTTAAAGATAGAACAAGGAAGTGAATAAATGAAATCTGAATTACTCCCCAAGTTCCATCTTGCCCAAAGCTATTCCATCAAAATTATTTTTCTAATTTGCAAGTATTAGAAAGATTTTCAGATTTGAGCACCGTCTTCATTTATCCCTTTTTCTCTGTCTCTGTTGATTTTCAGAGAAATGCTTGCCTGAGAAAGCAGACGAGATGCTATCCAAGAGCAGACTCCCAGCCCTGCCATAACCTGGGCTTCGTTTAATGAGTCATACCTTCTAAGACACACAGAAGCTTACCAGGTAGCTCACATCTACTTCCTTGTCTTGTTTCTTTTAATTTTTTTTTTGCCCTGTGACCTGCAGCTTTACCAAGAGCCTCGTCAACCCGATTTCCCGGAGAATGCAGCAATAGGATCCACACGGATGCTTGAGCTCTTGGTTTTCAGATGTAGAGGGAAAGAGAAGCTTATTCATCGACCTCTGTGGGCTCCAGGCTGCAGCAGGCTATTATTCAGGTTGATAAAAGCTTCCATTCCCTGGGGGGAAATCTCCTCGGTCCTGGCAACCATGACCCTGACTCAAGAGTGTAAGCGGAGCCCAGGCACACCTGTACCTCTGACAGATGAGCCAGGCGCGGAAAAGCCTCTGCTGACAAGCTTATCGGACAGCGGACACCTGCAGAGGGGCCCACGCCCTTTTTCATGAGGCCTCTGACAGCAGTCCTGATCCAACAGGCCTGGCTGGGCACACGGTCAAAGAAAGATGACTTGAAGATTCACAAAGGAGCTGGATTATGCCAAGGCCAGGCGTCATGCTTGGAAGGAAACACAACCCCCCCTTTCATCACACAGGCCCTTCTGGTTGGAAATCGTGGAGCACCCCCACTGGTTTGGTTCCAAATAAAATCCTAGCTCTGTCTTGGGGAAAGAAGGGTGGGAGCAAAGGCGATTTTGATTTATGAGGCCTACTAAGTGCCTGGACGGGAGTAAGAGCTTTATATTCAACACCCTGTTTGATCCTCCCAAGAACCCATGTGACAGAGGCACCGTTTCCGTTTATCCTGATTTCACAGACAAAATATCTGAGCTTGGAAAGGTTGTCACTTCGCAAGTCTGCACGTCTAATTAGCAGCCGGGCAGGATTTGAAAAGGGTTCCCCCAGGGTTTTACGACCGTTGCCAGCTGTTCCCAAGCAAATCAACTCAGGAAACCCAAAGTCTGGGGGTTTGGGGCCCATTCATTCTGTTTTGGGTCCTTCATTAGTGGGACTCACATTGTTCCACGTTGGCTCCCTGAAAGGTCAACTTGCAGGCATGACCCTGTTTCCCAGAGCTCCGGGCAGATGGGCAGAACGACCCGGGATGACCTAAGTCGAAGCTGACTTTGCCTTTAGACTCTGCCCCAGCCTGAACCAGAGTCACGTGATGCCCCCGGATCCTTTTAGAGACTCCTCAGTTTGTACTTGAACACAGTGGTCCTCGACTGTGGGCAGTATTGTGACCTAGGATGCATTTGGGGATGTCTGGTTGTCATAACTGGGAGGGGTGTGATACTGGCATCGAGAGGTGAGAGGCCAGGGCTGCCGCTGAGTGTCTTACAACGCACCAGACTGCCCCACAGGGAAGAATGTGGTAGTCGCTCAGTCATGTCAGACTCTCTGCAGCCCCGTGGACTGTAGCCTGCCAGGCCCCCCGGTCCATGGGATTTCCCAGACAAGAATCCAGGAGTGGGCTGCCATTTCCTTCTCCAGGGGATCTTCTCGACCCAGGGATGGAACCCCACCCAGGGATCAGACACAAAATGTCAGTGGTGCCAAGGCTGAGAAGTTGCTTTGAAATTTGACCCTGCCAGACATGGGAGGCTCTTAGCAAGTGACTGGCACACAGCAATCAGGGGCTGATGAAGCGTTACTCCACGATGGCTGAGTGGCCAGTCCTTGGCAGATGGTTCTGGGGGCAGGGAGGAGCTGGATCCTCCCTCCCCGAAGTGACCGCAAGGTCACTGGAGCCAGGCCACTGCAGAAGCTGGCCATCCAGCGCTGCCCCAACACTAGCTATCTCCACAGCGTGTGCAACGCCTTAGGAACCCATACATTCATTGAACGGTTTTCTTCTTGTTTTTGAAAGACAAGGCAAGCGAGGTGACGACAACCCAACAGTGGGTGGCAGGAACTGGTTTATTGGGAAGATGTTTATGGAGCCTGAACTCCCAAGAGTCTGGCAGACGTGGAGGTGGGGTGCAGCTCTAAGTTCAGGGCTGCCCAGAAGAAAGAGGGCACAGTCACTGGGGTTAGAACTGGCTTTTGACTCACAACTCGACCCCTTCTCGGAGCTGCCATCTCCTAGTGTGTAAAACAAGAGTCGTAATTCTTACTTTCCTGGGCTGGTGTGAGAATTAATTGGAATAATGAATGCAAAGTGCCTAACACGGCAGGTGGCAGAATAGACACTTAAGCGGTCCTGTGATTAGGGAAAGATTAGGACAGGCTGGCCTTGGAGGGTTGCCCGGGGCGCGGCCTGTTTGTTACAATAGTGACCTGCGTGCTGTTCGGAGGGCGTTGTCACCACACACCAGGGCACCCTGTGTGGTTCGCTTGGTACCGTGGGTTGGAATGTCTTCTCCAGGGCTGCCTGGGGGTTCTCAGGATGGCAGTCGGGCCAGCCTTGCTGAGGTTTGTTTTGAGGACTGGAAAACTCCTACATCGCCAGAGGGAGTGGTCGTAACCCTCTTCTCCTGTTACCGTCGCAGGAGGCGGCTGTAGAAGGTGGCATGTGACTCGGAGTCCTGCCCACATCTGCCACTAATGCCACCTTGAGTGGGTGACTTGCACTGCTTGAACCCAGGTTTCCTTCCCTCCAAAGTGGATAATACCAGCTACTTCATGGTACTTACATGAACATTCAGGGCGATGATGAAGGCGGTAGTGACAAGAATAGATAATCAGTAGGGAAATAACTGGAGAAGGCAATGGCACCCCACTCCAGTACTCTTGCCTGCCAAATCCCATGGACGGAGGAGCCTGGTGGGCTGCAGTCCATGGGGTCGCTAGGAGTCAGACACGACTAAAGCAACTTAGCAGCAGCAGCAGCAGCAGGGAAATAACTGGCCAGAGTGGGAACTTGAAAGAGTCCATTGGTTTGTTTTGATTTTATGATTTTCTTAAAGAATAGCTAAATTTATCACGCAAGTGAGGCTCTGCCTCAGTGGTTCTACTTCACCTGCCTAAACACTCCCCCGTCGCACATGACTTGGTCCTCCCCCCGGGGTGGGCTTGCCACCTCCCTTTCTTTCCCTACTTGTGACCACCTCTACACCCCGGCCACCAGTGAACTACTCAGAGCAGGCTTCTTTCTCTTCCCACGCAAATCCTCTTCCTCTCCTGAAGGACGGTGCCAGGCCCACTTCTGGTCGCCCACCTTCCCCGAGAGCTGCAGCTGCTATCCCCCACCCCGAGTATCAGAGAATGGCCACGGTATCAGCGGAAGCACCACCCCTCACGAAGGGCCGAGAGAAGAGTCTGTGGGCTCGGACTTTGCTCAGAGTGTCTACCTCTGCGGAGGGCTCCCAAAAGAGGGAGTTAGCGCTCCTTCTTCACATGCCACTTCCTTTCTGTACTATTTGCCCAAATTTCAATGTGTTTTCTTACTATCAAATACTACTTAATAGAGCTACGTGCGCCTCCGTAGCTCTTTCTTCCTCTAAGCCTCAGGGGTCATGTGATATTTGACTGTGTGTCTCCAGATTTCAACAATGAGTCAGAAATAGTGTAGACAAACTTAGTGAACCCTGATGCACAAAGGAACCAGTTATTTTTTTGTTGTTTTTTTTGTTTTTCTCCTTTGAACTAATGGTTTTTGCCTCTCCTCTCCACCACCAAATTGCTCATCTCATGAAGGTCTGAGAAGACCACTGAAGCTGTGGATGGGATGACATCCACCAGGCTTCCTCACGGGACCCCTGGAATCACACTCAGATCTCTGGCCTCTGCGGTCCGCCTGGCAGAATCCTGATCATGGGCACACGTCACTGTGGTCACAAGGGCAGAGAAGGAGGCCCTCTCTTTCTTCTCCTGCACACTCCCTGGACTGAGGGATGCTCAGCCTTCTAGATGTGCACTTTTTTCTACCGGCCAATCCCCAGGCTGTGTGCCACCGACCTCCAGGGTCTTGTCCTGGTTGCCTCTCGCCCCATTTAACCTCTCTGCTACTCATCGGAGAACTTCATGCTGGCTTCTATGAGGCTTCAACTGGTTCTATTTACTTGTTTGTTTTGTTTTTCTTTTGGCTTTTTTTTTAAAAGAGCATTCTCCCTGATGGAGGATGGACTCTCAGAGGCAGGCACTGATCTTGACACCGTCTCCTTCCCAGCAGGGCCGGCAGATACCCCACCAAGGGCTGCAGGATCCAAGCCATCAAACACATGGGCATGCGGTGTCGCTTCAGTCGTGTCCGAGTCTGTGTGACCCCGTGAACTGTACCCTGCCTGGCTCCTCTGTCCATGGGATTCTCCAGGCAGGAATACTGGAGTAGGGTGCCATGCCCTCCTCCGGGGGATCGTCTCCTGCATTGGCAGGCAGGCTCTTCACCACTAGTGCCATTGTAATGCATCTTCCTCCACGCATACCCTGATGACAAACACCAGAGTGTGGCAAAATAATCCAGAGTGGGGATTTTCAAAACAGAAAAGAAAAATCAGGTGAACTGAAAAGAAGAGGATGGCAGGCCTAGGATGAAAACACCA
Organism: Bison bison bison; assembly: GCF_000754665.1. Lineage (NCBI taxonomy): Eukaryota > Metazoa > Chordata > Mammalia > Artiodactyla > Bovidae > Bison > Bison bison. The sequence goes on along the minus strand of NW_011494846.1, from coordinate 1,500,974 downwards.
AGACTGACAACCACCCCACCTGCCCCTCCAGCTCCCAGTGAAAAGAAACCAAAGCCAGGGGATTCACTTCAATTGCTCTTCTGGCCCGAAATGGCTCCCTCCCCCAGGCCCGAAGGAAAATTCAATTAAAGGGTCCATCTGCGAGGCAGCAGCTGAAGAGGAATGACTGTGGGGAGGCCCGCATTTTCATCAAAAAGAGCCCAGGCCCTTCTCTCCGCCCCGCCCCCACGCCCCCTCTCCCTCTCACTTAGGAGGCCCGCCCCTCACCCCTAAAACCGCAATTCTCTCCAATTAGGTGGCTCAGAGAAGTGGCTTTCATCTGCTCCTTTCAAATGCATACACGTTAAAGACTCATCCCACAGAGCCGGGGCTCCCGCCGCAGGGAGAGAGGGAGAAAGCCCACAAAAGGAGCCCACGGAAGTTGGGGAGCAGAAGCCTCCGTCCCCAATTATTCTGTAGTGGCCGGCCCGCTGCTGCGGGTGGTTCGGCAGGCTACTACCAGCCGAAAGGCGGGATTCGATGGGGAAAAATAAATACACAAAAATCACAACCAGGCAAGCTCTCTGGGCTTCAGCGAGAAGCCAGGGGAAAAGGCAGAAGGGAAGCGTTAAATGGAGTGACCTCCCGAATGAGCCTTGACCCTCCGGAGCCTGCGCGCACCTGGGGCGCCTCTCCGCCTCCCTGTCTCTTTGGGCTAGCAGGGAGTGGGCCAGGCTGCCGGCTGCGGAGACCCGGAGAAGCCCACCGCCCCCTGGCTGCGTGCTGTTCTGCCGGAGATGAGAAAGGAGGGTCTGCGGACCTAGTGCCTCTTCCGTCTCCCGCGCTCCTTGCAAAACAAGCAATGCTTACGACAGCGTCTTGACGCACAGACCCCACAAAGGCCCCTCAGCCCTGCACCCAGCCTTGTGCTCTGGTCCTTCAAAGGACCCCTTCTTTACCTTAGGGTCTCCTTGGGCCTCCTTCCTGCCTCCCTCCACTTCCTCCTGATTATTTTTGATTAGGGACACAGGGAAGAGGGCGGCTCACTGTTTGCCTCTGTCTCCTCCAGTGACAGAAGGAGGGATGGTTTTAACGTGGAGGGGAGTTGACTTATTAATGCAGGCCCGACACAAGGCCGGGCGAGTGGGGTCCTGACACGTGGCTGAGAAATGGTATCCGTGTTCTTGCGCCGGGGCCAGGGACCAAAGACCCTGGGGCTGGGGATTCAGAGCACAGAAAGGCGTGTTCTCACAGTTCTGGAAGGCTCACCTGGGATCTTGCTGTGGGCAAGTCTAGTTTTGGTCCGAGGCCTCTGTCCTGGCTTGAAGATGCCATTTTCTCCCGTGGTCCTTCCCCTGTGCCTTTCTGTGTCCTGACCCCTTCCTGTCTGGATGCCAGTCATGTAGCAGGAAGGCCCCCCTACTGCTTAATGACCTCTCTAAGTATGGCCACATTCTGAGGTACTGGGGGTCAGAACATCGACACAAGAAATAAGCGAAACACAGTGCCGCCCATAACAGTACATCTTGGTTCAGTTCAGTTCAGTCGCTCAGTTGTGTCCAACTCTTTGCGACCCCATGAATCGCAGCATGCCAGGCCTCCCTGTCCATCACCAACTCCCAGAGTTCACTCAGACTCACGTCTGTTGAGTCAGTGATGCCATCCAGCCATCTCATCCTCTGTCATCCCCTTCTCCTCCTGCCCCCAATCCCTCCCAGCATCAGAGTCTTTTCCAATGAGTCAACTCTTCGCATGAGATGGCCAAAGTACTGGAGTTTCAGCTTTAGCATCATTCCTTCTAAAGAAATCCCAAGGCTGATCTCCTTCAGAATGGACTGGTTGGATCTCCTTGCAGTCCAAGGGACTCTCAAGAGTCTTCTCCAGCACCACAGTTCAAAAGCATCAATTCTTCCGCACTTAGCCTTCTTCACAGTCCAACTCTCACATCCATTCATGACCACAGGAAAAACCATAGCCTTGACTAGACGACCTTTGTTGGCAAAGTAATGTCTCTGCTTTTGAATATGCTGTCTAGGTTGGTCATAACTTTCCTTCCAAGGAGTAAGCATCCTTTAGTTTCATGGCTGCAGTCACCATCTGCAGTGATTTTGGAGCCCAGAAAAATAAAGTCTGACACTGTTTCCACTGTTTCCCCATTTATTTCCCATGAAGTGATGGGACTAGATGCCATGATCTTCGTTTTCTGAATGTTGAGCTTTAAGCCAACTTTTTCACTCTCTACTTTCACCTTCATCAAGAGGCTTTTTAGTTCTTCTTCACTTTCTGCCATAAGGGTGGTGTCATCTGCATATCTGAGGTTATTGATATTTCTCCCAGCAATCTTGATTCCAGCTTGGTAGTTCTGCCTAAAAATGCACCTGTTATTGCCCAATTTAGTTGTTTCACCTCAGGATTTGTAGGACTTTAAGGAGATATCAGCTTTACAAAGGACCAGGCCTTCCCTGCTGGCTCAGATAGTAAAGAATCCACCTGCAGTGTGGGAGACCTGGGTTTGATCCCTGGGTTGGGAAGATCCCCTGGAGGAAGGTATGGCAACCCACCCCACTGTTCTTGCCTGGAGAATCCCCATGGACAGAGGAGCCTAGCGGGCTGCAGTCCGTGGGGTGACAAAGAATTGGACAGGACTGAGAGACTAAGGACACGAGAGACCTTCTCAGAACAGGCCTCCACGAACTGGTGTTAGCATGCTATTTTATTTAGTGTAGCATAGAGTTGGGGACACCATGAGGACTATTATGTAGAATTGGATCAGAGAGATTCTGTCATACAAACACCATTCATTTGATCGGGACAGAGTCTGGAAAGCCTACTTCTTTTTGTAAGTGGTTAATAGATCACACCCCCCACCTCTCACCACACACACACAAATGGAGCATCCTTAGCTCCCTGTCTTGGTTCCTATCAGTCAGGGCCCACCAACCTCACCAGACCCCCATCATTCTTCACACGTGGTCTCACTCCAAACCTGCACATGTCTGTCTTTCCCTCTTGTTGAAACGTCCTTTGCCTTCTTCATCTGCAGAGCACTATGGAAGGAGAAGAGGACAGGTAGTTTTATCAAGTCGTCTGACTTCTCTCCTGGGCGAGGCGATCCTCGTAGATACAAGCCGTTGGATGCTGCTGGGCCAGGCCCTTCCCCGTTCCCTCTTCTCTGCCCCCTGTCACGGAGGACACGCTAAGTGCGGGGAGCACGGAAGATGCAGTCCACACCAGAGACCCACGTCCGTGCCCTGCGAGTTCTTGGTCCCTGTCTCCAGGCAGAGCTCTTCTCAGGCATCTCAGGAAAGCTTTTTGTGTGTGTGTCTGGCTTCTTTTAAGAGCCCAAACCGCACAAGCTATAAATCAACTTAATCCGCCTTGTCCAGTCATGTGCTATACTTTCAATTAGAGGCTGGCCTGGGCAGAATTAAACCCCTTTCATTCTCCCAAGAGTGTGGATGTCACAGTGTCCCAGGGAATGCCCTGTCCATCCTTCCACATGCCATCTTCTCTCTTTTGATGGTGATGGGGAGGTGGGCATTGCAGACATTCCTCTGATGACCTTGAACTTCAGCATCTGGCTCACTCTCCTCTTCCCACACCCTGGGCCTCAGGCTCCTCCCACGAGACGGGGCAGTAGGATGACTATAGACGCAAGCTCTCTTTCAGACTGCCTGTGCTTAAACCTGATTCTGTATTTTTAACTTTTGTTTCTTTTGCACAAAAATGTTCACTGCAACTTTATTCATAATCCCAAACTACGCTGAAGTCCATCAGCAGAAGAATGGATAAAAAAATTATGGTATATTCATACAATTGAAAATTACTACGTGATCAAATGGAGAAGGGAATGGCAAGCCACTCCAGTGTTCTTGCCTGGGAAACCCCATGGACACCCGGGGAACCTGGTGGGCTGCAGTCCATAGGGTCGTACAAGCTGGACACGACTGAGCGACTAAACACCAACAAGCAACCTAAAGGTTATGCTAGTGGTAAAGAACCTGCCTGCCAATGCAGGAGATGTAGAGGCAGGGATTCGATCCCGTCCTTGGGTCGGGAAGATCCCCTAAAGGAGGGAATGGCAACCCACTCCAGTGTTCCTGCCTGGAGAATTCCATGGACAAAGGAAGCTGGCAGGCTGCAGTCCACAGGGTTGCACAGAGTCGGAGAGGACTGAAGTGACTTAGCACACACATGCAAGTGACCTAAAGAGAAAAATGAAAACATGCGAAAACATGAGTAAATCCTAAACCCATTTTTGTCATGCTAAAAACATTACGACCTTTATTCTTTCGTTTAACCTCAGGAAATGGCAACCCACTCCAATATTCTTGCCTGGAAAATCCCAAAAGCCTGGCAGCCTGCAGTCCATGGGATTGCAAAGAGTCGGACATCACTGAGCATGCACACATGGAAGGCTCATCTATAAAACGAGGATGATGAGAAACTCCTTTTAGAATAGCGATTGCAATTGAGCACATGTTCTGTGAGTCCTGGTGAGACTCCTAGGTCCCAGATGACTTCAAGGCCTTTTGAATTTGAGGAGTGGGGGAGTCGTGAGGTTGTACGAGTTGACTGAGAGAAGGACAACTAGGAGAAATGGGGTGCCTGCCCCTCACCTGGACATGTGGACCAGTTTGCAGACTTGATGAAAGGAGGGCATGGAAACCTACGGAGCTGTTCTGATGCAAGACGTTATGCTCTGGGCCTGGAAACAGCCAGAGCCTGGGAAGGAAACTTTTCAGGCCACTTTTGCATTGTTGTCTGTATTTTAATGGCTGCTTGAAGACGACCAGCTTTGGGAGTATGAGGAGACGGAAGGCTTGACAAGAATATCAGTCACCTGCTGTTGGCCCATCGTGGTGAGGCGGGGGACAATCCCTCAAGACACTTTGTAAGGCAGAGTGTCACGGAGAATGGGAGACGAGGGACAAAGAGGCAGGTCTGTCAGGGACCCTGAGCCCGCGGACATATTGGAGAAAAGCCCTGAAGGGTCTGGCATTCCTGTTAACCCTATCTGATTCGGGGGTTAACAAAGGCTAACATGCTGGATTTTGACTGTAAAAACTCTGGAATTCTAGGCTGCTTGAGTGACGTGTATTTCTGGTGACACAACCTCCGCCCCCCCATCCCCAATCCTTACGTTGGAGACAGGACAGACTGCCTGTTGTGGCTGGGAGTTTAGACTAAGAAGAAAAGAGGAAGGATGTGCTAACTCCTTACTCCATTACCCCTGCTCTGCCTGTCATCTGGAACCCTGACCTTCAGTGTCCGCCGCTCTGTTCTTTGCTAATGTCCCTTCCTCCTCCCTCCATAATTAGAACAAAAGACAAATCAAGGTAAGGAGGAGGGACCCTCACTGCCACTCAGGACCCACACTTTACCTGATGGAAGATGAGACTCAGAGCTCCCATTCATTCACCTCCAGTGTTTTGAGTAATTGGCACAATGGCTTTAAAATGCAGGAGGTAATGAAAATATACTAATAACTCCAAAACACGCTGGACCTAGGGCTTTGTCATCTTGCATTCAACCTCCATTCACCAATTTTACTCTTAACTTTCAAGACTTTCATTTCAGAAAACACACAGTGAGCGCTTGCTGGATGCCAGAAACTGTGCTGAGCTGGTTTTTTAAACAAGCAGTTTATGTAACTAAGTTGTCTTTCTCCACCACTACCTGCCAGCACAGTCAATCCAGCAGAGGCGTTGTTACACGTGACCTGACGGAGGAGGAGATGTTAAGTTTGTAAAACAGGGAGGAAAAATAAAAGCATGTGAAACGAGATCTTTATGTCCTATGGTGAGTTCTTAGGCCTGAGCATGTGAGAGCTGTGAGTGTGAGCACTGCCTGTGTGTGTGTTTTTGATTGACACATAATGTGCGCCTAGTGAAAGGCACAGGGCAGAACGGCGTGAGTTTCCACGAACGATGCAGCCAGGTAACCCACACCCTGTGAAGCCAGAGAACTTCACTTTGGTCACCCCAGGATGTTTCCCAGTGCCCCTCCTCAACCAACACTCACCATGTTTATTTTTAAGATTTCTGAAATATCCTTAGGGACTTCCCTGGGGGTCCAGAGGTTAAGACTTAACCATCCAGTGCAGAGGGGCACGGGTTAGATTCCTGGTCAGGGAAGTAAGATCCCACATACCTTGCAGTTGAAAAAATCAGAGGAAAAAAACCCATAGAAAACAGAAGCAATATTGTAACAAATTCAATAAAGACTTTAAAAATAGTCCACATTAAAAAAAAAAAACACCTTTAAAAGGATAAAATAAAAAAATTAATGAAATATCCTTATATTTCAATCAAGAAAGTTCCTAGACACTTACAAAGCACAAGTTGAAGTTGTAAGAACAAGCTTAAGGTTGCATGTTTTTGTTTGGTTGTGTTTAGATGGCTTGTTCAGCACCTACTCTGGGTATTCTGAATGACAGCTTCACTAAGTGCTGCCAGATATTTCCTCTAAGGGAGGCTATTCATAACATGGACCTACTGGGGACTTACAGTGGACAGCCTCAGAAGACAGGGTCATGTCTCATTCCAAAGCAAAGAGCAGATGTGTCCCGTACAGTAAGGACAGTCTCCCTCCAGGGTAGATGGCGGGTGGTTTGCAGCCCATTGAAAAAGATTCGGGTTTCATGTTGGGATTCCTCTCCTGCAGCGCAGCCCCCCACATATGCAGCTGGCATCACCTGGCGGTCTGCGGAGCATCCTGTGGGAACCAGGCTCAGGGAACCAGCCAGGAAAATGATAACTCTCTGGATACCAGTGGTACTGTGAGAGGTAAACTTCTTCATCGAACTCAGGGGTCTTCTGTCTTAACCAGCTTCCAGGAAACTGTTGCAAGTCAGGCTACTTGGTGAGCTTGCAGATAGAGAGACGTTTCAGACTCTCTGCTGCTCTTGAAGCTATAAACCCAAACTGAGTCTTTGGCACGTGCTCTCCTAGTTAAACTGTTTTAGCGGTTGCCCAGAGGGGACAGCCGGAGAAGGCAATGGCACCCCACTCCAGTACTCTTGCCTGGAAAATCCCATGGATGGAGGAGCCTAGAAGGCTGCAGTCCATGGAATCGCTAAGAGTCGGACATGACTGAGTGACTTCACTTTCACTTTTCACTTTCATGCATTGGAGAAGGAAATGGCAACCCACTCCAGTGTTCTTGCCTGGAGAATCCCAGGGACGGGGGAGCCTGGTGGGCTGCCGTCTATGGGGTCGCACAGAGTCAGACACGACTGAAGTGACTTAGCAGCAGCAGAGGGGACAGTTCACAGCCCAAATCACAGCACAGATATGAGTGTCGTTCTTCCTAAGGCAGAAGGGCTCTTGACTGCAGAGATGAGGAGTAAGCAGCCTGGGTGGGTGGTTAGCTCCAACTCCCCCCAGCTCTCACTGCCTCTGTGTGAAATGCCCGCTGCCATCTTGCTTGACTTCCGCAAGCCGATCACACCCTCCCCGTGTTCTCTGCTCCCCTGGCACTAGGTCTGGGAAGGCAGGTCAGTGGACTGTGATCTGCCGAAGTGCTGTACCGAGACCACGAGTTGAATTTTTAATTTGTACAGTTGTTGTCGCTTTGTGGCTTGATGTACTTGTAACACATGATGACTGTAAAAAACTGAGTTCAGAAAAGTCACAGAAAAGTAACATATAGAATGTTCACAGTCATACCCCACAGGAAGCACTGCTAGCATATTGGTTATATTTTTCTGGACATTTTTCTATATGTACATGTATTTTTCTTCATGGTTTGTTTTCTTTACCTTTTTCTCCTTTTCTTAAATAGAACTTTTTTTCCTTTTAACAGTATAGTGTAGATATCTTTCTATCTCAAAGGATAAAAACATATAACATCATTTTTAATATGTTTATAATATAGATGTATCCTATCCTTATTTGTTTAATTAGGATCTTTGGGGGGCTTCCCTGGTGGCTCAGTGGTAAAGAATCTACCTACCAGTGCAGGAGACTTGGGTTCAGTCCCTGGGTTGGGAAGATCCCCTGGAGAAGGAAATGGCAACCCACTCCAGTATTCTAACCTGGGAAATCCCGTGGACAGAGGAGCCTGGTGGGCTACAGTCTAGGGGGTCGCAATAGAGTCAGACATGACTTAGCGACTAAAACAACAACAAAGTGTCTTTTCAGTGGACATGTGGGTTGTTCATTAGTTTTCAGTATCATAAATAATGCTCTTTTGATCTTTGGTCTCTCTGCCTCTCTATCTATCTATTGCATCCAAACTTGTCTTCCTTCCACCCCAATAAACTTGCCTTGGAATTCTCAGGTTGTCATGATTTACCTGGAGAAAGCAAACGGACAGAAGTGCAGAAACCAGTTGACATTAACTTCTGAAAAGGAGAATGCATTATCACCATCCGAATGCACCTCTCTGACCAACGGTTATGAGCGAACACAATGCAAGAAAAAATTTGATAAGCGCGTATGCACTGGAAGCATTCGTTCTAGAACACTGCTGCACCGTGTTAGAAACCCAGGACACCCTGCTAGGAAGACAACATGAAAAAAAACTGAGACATCCTGGCTGACAGCCCTGAGAAACACCAGACCTGTGCGTGAGGCCGTCTTGGACTGCCTGACCTTGGCCATGCTGCCAAAGATTGCATTTGCATAATGAATACTAGTGAGACCAGCAGAAGAACCGCTCTGCTAATCCTAGCTTGATTGGAGAGGTGTGACCAAATAAATATTGTTGGTGTAAGCCACTGACTTTTGAGACGGTTAGTAACAAAGCAATAGGGTAACTTCCTTTAAGATGAGGCAACTAAGAAACTCATATTCTACAAACTGGCAGAATTTCCAGGCTAGCTCCTTAAGAACCCAGAGTATTCCTAAAGGCAATACAAATCATCTTCCTTCAACTACTTCAACACCACATCACATCTGAAGGGTGGGTTAGTATTGCAGGACAAATTTGGACTCCACTCCTATCACCATCACAGGTGGGGAGAGAGGGAGTAGAAGGTGTGAGAATTAATTCCAGGCACTAACAATTTACTCTTCTACCTGAATTTTTTTTTAAGTCTTCACAAGTCCTAATCTGCATTAAAGAAGCATCTTTCCAGATGTTCTGAAATGAGGAGCCAGTTAGGTGGTTGGTCCCACAAGGACTCAGATCTCTATGCAGAAAGGGCCTGGCGGGGAGGAGTAATGGGGAGGGTATGTTTTTATAAGGGGCATAGGATACCTCTGTAAGCTTAAAAACAGCTTCTACAAAAAAGGTAAATGTGGAATGTTCCCAGAGTTCATAAAGATCATAGCCACTCCCCTTATTTAAGACGAGGAAACTGATGTCCCAATCAAGATGCCAATGTTCTGATTCCTAGTCACCTACTCTTTCCATTTACCATGCTTCTTTTAAACTACTAAGAATTTTATTGTTTGGTTTAAGCCATTTATCACAGCTGTTACCTTAATTGTATTTTTTCTTATTTAACAACCACTGGGACTTATAATGTATTTATCCAATAAATTTCATAGAGTAAGTGTGCCCTTTTTACATGAGATTTCAGGTATTGTGGGAAAAATCCTTACATAATTTATTTCTCTGAGCATAGAATTTTCCCATGATTTTAAATCACAGTTTCCCTGGAGGAGATCAGTTTATTTTGATGATTAGCATGAACATTCAGAGTGAGAGAGGTGGACAACAACAAGCTTGGACCCCTGGGGACAGTGTCCTATCTGAGGTGCTTTAGGAAGGCCCATGCTAGTCTCAGAGACTGATTTCCAGCATAAATGAATAACCTGTACACTGGGAGAAAAACGCAAAGATTTGTAGAAACTAAAGAACGATTAAGGACAAGCAAATATAATCCTGTTTGAGAATGTAAGAGAAAAAAATTGGACGTGGTGAAGATTTCATTCTAAAGGTATAGGATGTGTATTCAGAACTGATCTCCAAGGAGGTAAAACTCAAGCCAGATTTTGAAGGAACAGAAGCAGTGTTAGGATGATAGATGCTCTTTCAATCCTGGAAGAACATCAGCTTATTCAGATAGGATCTCAGGTCCGGTTTCTCTTGCCTCTTCAATTACGCAGTATGTTGGATTTCCAAGAACCTTTTGAATTGGAGCAGAAACAAACAATCAAACATAAAAGCCACAGCGGACCTACTTTGGAGATGTGATGACTTAGTAAAATGATCTTTTTCCTAGGACACTGACCAAAATATTTTTCAAGGCTAAAAAAATTACTCAACATTTTAAAGTGGATGCAATGTCACATCATTTACTTAGAATGTGACCAAAATGTCTATTATTTACTTATTACCTTTGGTCTCTCTTTAAAATTGACATTTCTATTTTTAATACAAGTCCATTGAATGAAAAGACAGGTCAAAGCTGTGTGTATTTCAGGGATGATATGTGTTTCTTGCAGTGATGATTTCTGTTTTCCATCCCTTCAAGGATTACAGGTTGTTTAGATCTGAAAACTTCTGTATGAGAGGGTCAGTACAATCTGGTGTGGCAGGTGTGAGTGTTCACTCATGACATTCTTTTTTGTCCCCATGATCTGTAGCCCACCAGGCTCCTCTGTCCATGGGATTCTCCAAGCAAGAATACTAGAACAGGTTGCCATGCTCTCTTCCAGGGAATCTGCCTGACCCAGGGACTGAACGCACATCTCTTGTGTCTCCTGCATTGCAGTCAGATTCTTTACCACCGAGACACCAGGGAAGCCCCTCAGTATGGTCCAGGGCAGTCAAAACAGCACCAAGATGCTCTGTAGCAGAAATATTATGTATGGGGGGAGGCCTTTCATTTTTGCCTTTATTTTCTTTATGTGGAAAAGCTCTCAAGATACTTTCTCTGAGGGAGCAGGGCCTCTGCTTCCTTGCAAGCATGCTGTTTATCTGGAGGTACAGAGTCTTTGCTAACGGGTGCTCACTGCCCTCAGAAGCACTTTCTGAGTTCACAGAAGGAGGGGGCAGCACCGATGTCACCAGCTGATAAGGCCAGGCAGCAGCCCAAACCTGCAGATCAATAGGGAGGCAGGCGGCTGCCGCTGCCAGAGCAGACAGCCTGGTGTCTGCTCTCATTTCACTTCCTGCCCGGTCCCAGCCCATCACTACGGTCACGCAGGTCAAAGGACAAAGCATGCCTTGGTTTCAGATACATACAGCTCTTGTCCCTATGGAGGTGACCCCAGTGAGATTGTCTAATGAATGGATGCAAAATGCCGTCCTCCACCCCAGTTCAGACAGCCTTTCTATCAAAGGGAACATTCAGCAGCCTCGCTGTTGTTGCGACTTGATGCTGCCCCCGGCCAACTCCATGGGTGTGAGACGCCATCAGTCACGTAAGCCCGCCAGGGCTCGCTGCCTGGTTTCAGGCTCTGCTGTGGCCATTTGAAATCCTTACTAATTCTTCAACTATGGTCCTGGGAAAGTTTCTTCTCCGAATTTCAGAGGCATTGATTGTTGGCCAGAAATCCACTAGTGGTCTCAATGCCTGATCCTTTGTAGGTGACTTGCTTCTGAAAGCGTCTGGAACTTTTAGGGTTTCTAATTTCCGCATTTCTGTGCCTCTCCTCCTGCCTTCTTTTGTGTCTGCTATCCCCAAGCCAAAGATGGAGAAGCTCTATACAGTCAGCAAAAACAAGACCAGGAGCTGACTGTGGCTCAGATCATGAACTCCTTATTGCCAAATTCAGACTTAAATTGAAGAAAGTAGGGAAATCACTAGACCATTCAGATATGACCTAAATCAAATCCCTTATGATTATACTGTGGAAGTGAGAAATAGATTGAAGGGACTAGATATGATAGATAGAGTGCCTGATGAACTATGGACTGAGGTTCGTGACATTGTACAGGAGACAGGGATCAAGATCATCCCCATGGAAAAGAAATGCAAAAAAGCAAAATGGCTGTCTGGGGAGGCCTTAGAAATAGCTGTGAAAAGAAGAGAAGTGAAAAGCAAAGGAGAAAAAGAAAGATATAAGCATCTGAATGCAGAGTTCCAAAGAATAACAAGAAGAGATAAGAAAGCCTTCCTCAGTAATCAATGCAAAGAAATAGATGAAAACAACAGAATGGGAAAGACTAGAGATCTCTTCAAGAAAATTAGAGATACTAAGGGAATATTTCATGCAAAGATGGGCTCGATAAAGGACAGAAATGGTATGGACCTAACAGAAGCAGAAGATATTAAGAAGAGGTGGCAAGAATACACAGAAGAACTGTACAAAAAAGATCTTCATGACCAAGATAATCACAATGGTGTGATCACTCACGTAGAGCCAGACATCCTGGAATGTGAAGTCAAGTGGGCCTTAGAAAGCATCACTATGAACAAAGCTAGTGGAGGTGATGGAATTCCAGTTGAGTTATTTCAAATCCTGAAAGATGATGCTGTGAAAGTGCTGCACTCAATATGCCAGCAAATTTGGAAAACTCAGCAGTGGCCACAGGACTGGAAAAGGTCAATTTTCATTCCAGTCACAAAGAAAGGCAATGCCAAAGAATGTTCAAACTACTGCACAATTGCACTCATCTCACACGCTAGTAAAGTAATGCTCAAAATTCTCCAAGCCAGTCTTCAGCAGTATGTGAACTGTGAACTTCCAGATGTTCAAGCTGGTTTTAGAAAAGGCAGAGGAACCAGAGATCAAATTGCCAACATCTGCTGGATCATCGAAAAAGCAAGAGAGTTCCAGAAAAACATCTATTTCTGCTTTATTGACTATGCCAAAACCTTTGACTGTGTGGATCACAATAAACTGTGGAAAATTCTGAAAGAGATGGGAATACCAAACCACCTGACCTGCCTCTTGAGAAACCTATATGCAGGTCAGGAAGCAACAGTTAGAACTGGACATGGAACAACAGACTGGTTCCAAATAGGAAAAGGAGTCCATCAAGGCTGTATATTGTCACCCTG
>NW_011494846.1:1487606-1487994 GCF_000754665.1 Bison bison bison | reverse complement strand
TTTAACTTATATGCAGAGTACATCATGAGAAACGCTGGGCTGGAAGAAGCACAAGCTGGAATCAAGATTGCCGGGAGAAATATCAATAACCTCAGATATGCAGATGACACCACCCTTATGGCAGAAATTAAAGAAGAACTCAAAAGCCTCTTGATGAAAGTGAAAGAGGAGAGTGAAAAAGCTGGCTTAAAGCTCAACATTCAGAAAACTAAGGTTATGGCATCTGGTCCCATCACTTCATGGGAAATAGATGGAGAAACAGTGGAAACAGTGTCAGACTTTATTTTTTGGGGCTCCAAAATCACTGCAGGTGGTGATTGCAGCCATGAAATCAAAAGACACTTGCTCCTTGGAAGAAAAGCTATGACAAACCTAGACAGCATATTAA
>NW_011494846.1:1477086-1487506 GCF_000754665.1 Bison bison bison | reverse complement strand
TTCATCTAGTCAAGGCTATGGTTTTTCCAGTGGTCATGTATGGATGTGAGAGTTGGACTGTGAAGAAAGCTGAGTGCTGAAGAATTGATGCTTCTGAACTGTGGTGTTGGAGAAGACTCTTGAGAGTCCCTTGGACTGCAAGGAGATCCAACCAGTCCATTCTAAAGGAGATCAGTCCTGGGATTTCTTTGGAAGGAATGATGCTAAAGCTGAAACTCCAGTACTTTGGCCACCTCATGTGAAGAGTTGACTCATTGGAAAAGACTGTGATGCTTGGAGGGATTGGCGGCAGGAGGAGAAGGGGAGGACAGAGGATGAGATGGCTGGATGGCATCACCAACTCGATGGATGTGAGTCTGAGTGAACTCCGGGAGTTGGTGATGAACAGGGAGGCCTGGTGTGCTGTGATTCATGGGGGTCGAAAGAATTGGACACGACTGAGTGACTGAACTGAATCCCCAAGCCCAAGGTTCCTTTGCTTAAATCTCTCCAGAAGCTAAACCTCTTTTCTCCTGCTGGAGTGGAGCAGTCTAGTCAACCTGGACTCTGTAAGACTTTCCTTCAGTCTTCCTGCTGGCACGCAGGACACAGACTTCTTGCCTCCAGAACTGTAAGATAAAACACCTCTGTGGTGCAAGCCACCAGGTTTGTGTACTTTGTTACAACAGCCCTGAGAAACTAATGCACCACCTGAAATTCTACTTATCCAGAAGTTTGCACCATGCTATGCTGTGTCAGTCGCCTCTGACTCTGTGTGACCCCATGGACTGTAGCCCGCCAGGTTCCTCTGTCCATGGGGTTCTCCAGGCAAGAACACTGGAGTAGGTTGCAATGCCCTTCTCCAGGGGACCTTCCTGACCCAGGGATTGAACCTGTGTTTCTTAAGTCTCCTGCATTGGCAGGTGGATTTCTTACCATTACCACCACCTGGGAAGCCATCCAGAAGTTTATCGGTGCTATGCTAAGTCACTTCAGTCATGTCCGACTCTGTGCGACCCCATAGACGGCAGCCCACCAGGCTCCCCCGTCCCTGGGATTCTCCAGGCAAGAACACTGGAGTGGGTTGCCGTTTCCTTCTCCAATGTATGAAAGTGAAAAGTGAAAGTGAAGTCGCTCAGTCGTGTCCGACCCTCAGTGACCCCATGGACTGCGGCCTTCCAGGCTCCTCCATCCATGGGATTTTCCAGGCAAGAGTACTGCAGTGGGGTGCCATTGCCTTCTTCGAGAAGTTTATCGGTAAGAATTATATCTATGTTCATAATCAGCTTGACCAAATTCTGTTGTTAAAAAAATTTAATCCTTGACCAGGACATACCTATAAGTATGTTCCTGGGCAGGCACTTCTGCTCGTCTGTGAGCAGAGCTTTTGTCAACAGAACCCACATCATTAATCCTGTCCCACTGAAGGGAAGGACATCGTCCTTTGATACAAGCTCTTATGATACAAGGACTTCTGGACAATCAAGCTGCTGGTTGGGGAGCTGACAACTGTTTTGTCCAGGGATGGTCTTTAGTGTTTTAAGGTCCTGTACTATTTTTCTAGGGCTGTCATAGGGCTTCCCAGGTGGCATTAGTGGTAAAGAACCCACTTGCCAGTGCAGGAGACATAAGAGATGTGGGTTTGATCCCTGGGTCAGGAAGATCCCCTGGAGAAGGGCATGGCAACGCACTCCAGTATTCTTGCCTGGAGAATCTCATGGACCACGGAGCCTAGCTAGCTACGGTCCATAGCGTCGCAAAGAGTCGGACACAACTAAATTGACTTAGGAAGCACACACACACTGGGCTGTCACTGACTGAGTGATTTAAACAACACATACTTATATTCTCAGGGTTTCTGGAGGCTAGACGTCCAAGATCAAGGTGTGGGCAGGCTTGGTTTCTCCTGAGGCCTCTTCTCTTGGCTTGCAGATGGCTGCCTGTCTGTGTGTCCGAGTGTCCTCTTCTCGTAAGGACACCCCCTGATGACTCATTTTAATCTAATTATCTTTTAGCAAGCTCTTATCTGAAAAAACAGTCACATTCTAAAGTATTAGGAGTTAGCATTTCAACATACAAATTTTAGAAAGACAATACTCAACCATAGGGCTTCCCAGGTGATGCTAGTGATAAAAAAAAAAAACCAAAAACCCGCCTGCCAAAGCAGGAGACGCAGGAGTTGCAGTTTCAATCCCTGGGTTGGGAAGATCCCCTGGAGGAGGGCTGGGCAACCCACTCCAGTATTCTTGCCTGGAGAATCCCATGGACAAGGACCCTGGCAGGCTATACAGTCCATGGGGCCACAATGTCAGATATGACTGAAGCAACTTAGTATGCATGCATGCATTCAACCATAATACTATAACATCAGAACAGAGCCAAAGAAGAGTCTCTTAAGCCCCAAGATGAGACTGAGGGAGAAGAAGAATTGGGGTGTCCTAAGCCTGTGAGTTTGCTGGGTAGATCTGACCAAGTCCTCCAGGGTCCGTGAGCAATCTACCAGGTGAAGAAGAGCAAGTGAATACGTGACTGGGAGTGGCTGATGGAGGACCCGCCCACTGGACCAGGCCTCCAGGTCACTAGTCCTTTGCTAGCAATGCTCCTGTCATGGTCACAGTAGCAGAAAACAGATCCTAATTCCCCGGAGCCCACATGCCTGGGGGCTGGGGGCTCTGGCACTAGACTCATCCATGGACTGGGGCACGCTGCCTGCATCCAGAACCACACAGGCGACAAACACAATGAGCAGATACTTGTCATCTCCAGTGGCCATAGTATCACTGAGTCTTAGTGAAGACATGTGACTCTCCAGGGACCCAGACTGAGTAGGCAGAGGAACAGGGATTTAGTGTAGATATGCCTGGCTCCAAATCCATACATGTTCCATGACATACCACGCAGACAGTGCTTCACATATCGTATACCATAACTTTAGACCTGTGAAGGTGAGTTCTGTGTGTCTACTAGGCCACGGGATGCCCAAATATTTGATGAAATGCTATTCTGTGTGCATCTGTGGGAGTGTTTCTGGATGAGGTTATCATTTCAATCAATACACTGAGTAAAGCAGGTCGCCCTCCCTATTGTGGATGAAAGTACTAGCTGCTCAGTCATGTCCAACTCTTCGTGACCCCATGGACTGTAGCCCGCCAGGCTCCTCTGTCCATGGGATTTCCCAGCAAGAATAGTGGAGTGGGTTGCCATTCCCTTCTCCAGGGGAATCTTCCTGATTCAGGGATTGAACCCACATCTCCTGCATTGCAGGGGCGTCCCTGGGGGCTCAGACGGTAAAGCGTCTGTCTGCCTGCAATGTTCAGAGACTTGGGTTCGATCCCTGGGTCAGGAAGATCCCCTGGAGAAGGAAATGGCAACTCACTCCAGTACTCTTGCCTGGAAAATTCCATAGATGGAGGAGCCTGGTGGGCTACAGTCTGTGGGGTCGCAAAGAGTTGGACACGACTCAGCGACTTCATTTACCGTCTGAGCCACCAGGGAAGCCCTCTTGTGGATGAGCCCCATCCAGTCCATTTTGTTCCATCCAGGCCTGAATGGAACAAAAAAGCTGAGGAAGGAGGAATTCTCTCTGCCTTTGAACTAGCCTACCCGTCTTCTCCTGCTTTTGGACTCAGACTGGAACTTACCCCATCAGTTTGTCCTTGTTTCCAACTTAGCAACCAGTAGCCCATGTCACATGGGCCAATTCCTTAAATTCATATATAAATAAATATATATATGTATCGCCTATTGGTTTTGTTTCTCTGGAGAACCTGGGCAAATACAGACTCCCAAATGCTCTACAAATGTTTTCCCACAAGGATTGATAAACTATTAACAGATTATTCTTGTTAGCTCAATAGAAAATAAACAAAATGTTATTTAATTAGCCATTTCTAATTACTGTCTCTAATTGAACATAACAATAGTGTACTTAGACCCTATTCTCTCTACTCCAGACTTCGATGATTTAAGACTGGCTTTTCCCTAAACACAGCTGAACGAATGAGCTCTTTCCTTTTAAAGTCTTCATATCAACTTTGTGCTTATCTGGTAAGAGGATGAGAATGATGTTTGCTGAGCAACCACTTGGCATCAGACCGTTGCATGAAGTCCTTACATGGTATCTGCCATTCGGAATCTTCAGAAGCATCATGTTATTGATTCTTTTTCTTGTGCCTGTGGTGGATGGATGGCATCCGTGGGAACAGCAGAGTTACAGAGAGAACCAGCTCTTTTGCAAGGAGGTTTCTCCAGTTGGTCAGAATTTGATAACTCCTCTGAGAAGAATAGATGCTTTGAAATTGGTGCTGGAGAAGACTCTTGAGAGTCCCTTGGACAGCAAGGAGATCAAACCAGTCAGTCCTAAAGGAAATCAGCCCTGAATGTTCATTGGAATCACTGAAGCTGAAGCTCCAATACTTTGGCCACTTGATGCAAAAAACCAACTCATTGGATAAGACCCTGATGCTAGGAAAGATTGAAGGCAGGATGAGAAGGGGGAGACAAAGGATAAGATGATTTTATGGCATCATCAACTCAGTGGATATGAGTCTGAGCAAAACGCAGGAGATTTTGAGGACAGGGCAGTCCATGGGGTCACCACTTAGCGTTGGACACAGCTTAGCGACTGAACAACAACCACTGAGTACCTTTAGGAGGCAAAAAGCTGGATTCCAGATAGGGCTGGATCCCGATGAACTTCTCAGGGTCTTAACAGTTGGACTTCCCAGAGAGCAGCAGACGACGTGCAAAAGAATTCTGGCTGAGTGATGCCTCCCAGTCGCCCCCGCCCTCCATTCTGCTGAGCTGTCTGGTTCAGAAAGCAGCCCAACCATTGAGAGCCTCCAATTGAGATGACATCCCAATAACTACCTGAGCCCCAGGCTGGCAAAAACCCGAGGTGTGCAGTCAGCCTTAATCACAGCTCTCCTCAGTAGCACTTAAAAATGGAGTTGATGAATTTAACAAGAAACACATGTTTTCATTTAAATTACAATTAGCAATTAGAGAGTTAAGTGTGCCCTAGATAGAACAGATAATTGTTGTCGAGTTTGTGGCATAGCTACTTTACTGTTGCCATCCTCCTTTTATGTTTTGCTTTATGTTTTTATAGTAAATTTATGCAGAAACTGTGAGAGAGTCTCAGGTTAAAGAAGGCTGCTGGTTTGGAGTTATTCGGCTTCTAAAAAAAAGGGTCACCAGCCCAAGCTCACTGCACACCCCTTGTCTCGTGTGATTCTCTTTCTTTTAGGAAATGTGAAAAGAGAATTTTTTACCTACCCCCATGTAAGTTGGATCATCTGTCAGTGAGGGTTGCGGTGTAAATTACATGTTTCTGAGTAATGAACAATTGGTGAGAACTGCTTCCTCTTTGGTATGATTTCCTGAAAATCCAGAAAAGGAAAAACAAGCTATCTTCTCCTTTATGCTCTCTGGAATGTTTCCCAGAGAAATTAATGTTCACTTCTGCTTTTCAGACGAGATTATTTTTTTAAAAAAGAGGCCAAGGAAAGGTGCCAATACACACACTTTGGGAAACAAGTCAGGTGCATCCCACATGGCAGGGAACCTGGCTGACGGACCTGCCAGGGTAAACCCACGGGGCCGAGTAGCCGGAGCACAGCCACTCCTGGTCCCTGCAAGGTTGCTCTAGCAAAGCAAGCTGGTGCTTCTGACGAAGACCTCTAATGAGAAACTAATTCCTGGTGAGGAGCCCCTCCCTCCGAATAAAATCCAATAAAAGGAGAGAGACATGGTTTATGGTGGAATTACCACCGGCCTGAGAACAGTGCAGATCAGAGCCAAGACAAGTAATTGTAGGTGGCTCGGAGACCTGAATATATATAATTCCTTGGCACGGTCCAAAAACCACAGCCGTTGTCTAAATTTTAACAAAACCAGACAGAGAAATGAGGGGAGATGGCTCCTTGGGGATACCGTTAGGTATCCGAGACTTCTGGCGGAGTTTGCTGTGACTGGCAAAGGCGTTGATGGCCACAGATGACCGGTAGACTCTGGAGAGCATCTTTTCTGGATTTCTTTAAAGGGGGCAGTACGTTACACAGGCTGAACAGAATGGAAATCATCTCCAGTTTCTACAAAGCAACCAGCCAGTGTCTTATTTTAGCTACTCCCACAGTCGCATACAACCTGTCACTCAAAACAACAACAAACAACTCAAAAATCCTAAGTGAAGAGTTCGCTTGTTTCCCAGGGTTCTGTAAATGTTTCCAGGTCAAAACACTAGGATGAGAAAGAAGTTTCCCTGTCTTTTGTTGCTGGGAAAACACGCAGAGCAAAACTTCCGAGAGCAGACAGAGAGCCAGGCTCGGCTTTCTCCTCCCGTGTTGTTTTCCATCCTGTGGAATTGTTTGTCCCGAGCATCAGAGACAGGGAGTAAATTCTCCCCGACGCGCTGACAGCCCTCGTGGAACATCTGCATAACGACGGGATTTATTCTGTTCATTATGACTGCTGCAGAGCACCGGGCCTTATTTCACTCCTACAGACGAGTCGCGCTTCCATAAATTATCCTGCCTCCTCTTCGGGTAAATGGCCAGCAGTCTTGGGAGAACTGGCGAATAATCTCCGAGTTGTCTCAGCTTCTTCATTTTGGTTATTTCTATGTCGTAAAAGTTATGGAGTATCAGACAGAAGAAGGATCAAAAAGGCCTCTAATAAATACTTTTCAACAAGCTTGAGACAAACCTAATAACCCAGCCACGGAGGCTTCAGAGAAAACTCTCCATGCCTGCCCAGGCCCGAGGGCTCCAGGGGAGATGCTTCTTTCTGTGGAAATCAGCCCCCTTTCCTGCCCCGAGCACTTGGTCTAGTGTGTAGTGCTGGAAACTTCATCTTGCTCACTTGATGAACTGTCCAGCTTGGAGGTGATTTTTGTGTTCCTCAGGATGGATTTCCCCTTTGATTTTCGACAATGAAACCAGTATAAATAGAAGCAATCTGTTAAGTGCAAAAACAAACAGAGACCACAAGTTTCTGGACTAAAGATAACCCACCCAGGAGTGCTTTCAGATGTTCCACATCAATCAAGACCTCACGTTCTATTTTCTTCTCCTCTCTTGCTCTCATTTATCTTTTTTTTTTTTTTAAGAATTTGGCACAAAAGCCCCAGGCCTGGAGCTGGAGTTGTAATTTCAAGCAGTTGATCTAAAGTTCAGGCTACTCTCTGAAGGGCTTCCCGGTGTTGCGTTTACTGAAATATGTGCAGTCGCATGAAAGAAAGGAGAATGTTTGACCAAGAGGCAGCTGGGCTTTGGGAGTAGGTGAAAGGAGAAATGTTGCTCACGGTTCTCCAGAGAAACAGAGCCAGCGGGATGTCTCTACACCTAGATCGCCATCTGTCTGTATTTATATCTGTATGTAGGGACTTCCTGGGTGGCTCAACGGTAAAGAATCCACCTGCCAAGCAGGAGACAAGGGTTTGATCCCCGGGTTGGGAAGATCCCCTCGAGAAGGAAATGGCAACCCACTCCAGGATTCTTGCCTGGGAAGTCCCATGGACAGAGGAGCCTGGCGGGCTACAGTCCACGGGGTCGCAAAGGGTCAGAACATAACTTAGCAACTAAACACCAACAGTAACACGTGTAGATAGATACACACATCTGTATAACAGGAGAGATTTATTGTTTAAAAAAATGACTTGTGTCATTATGAAGGCAGGCAAGCCCCAAGAGAGTTGGTAAGTTGCAGTCCCAGGGGAGCTGATGGTGGAGTTCAAGGTGAGTGCAAAGGTTTCAGTTTGTGTCTGAAGCTGAAAAAAGCTGATGTCCCAGTTGGAAGGCAGGCAGGCATTCTCGCCTTTTCAGGGGAGGGCCCACCTTTTTGTTCTATTTCAGGCCTTCAGCTGATGGCACAAGGCTCGCCCACATCAAGGAGGGGCAATCTAATCTCATCCCCAAAACATTCTCATAGAAACACCTAGAAAATTGTTGGGCCACGTAGCTGAGCCCTCAGGAGCCCAGTCAAGCTGGAACTTAGAATTAACCATCACAGAGGTTACATGAAATCAGGCCCCAGAGAAGGCGCTCTGTGTCTTGTTTACCTGAAACACCTTGGAGAACAGAACCAACGGCAGGATGAATGGGGGATGCTGTTTTCTGTCTCATGAGATGTAAGTGAGTGAGCAATCATGCCACCCACCTCACACCTCTATGCCCGCCGGAAATGTCAGAGCCCTTCGATCATGAAGGATTGATTTGTTTTATGAAGGAAGTTTGTAGACTATTTGTTCCTATGGTCTGAGAGTTCCAGGACGGGGTAGAAATGGGTTGAAAGGGAGGGCAGGGAACGAGGAGGGAGTCTTGTGTCTTTGTTGATGGGCATCACTGCATTGCTGTTGGTCTACTGTGTGATGTTGCTGCTGCTTCGAATTCATTGGGCAATGCCCCGATACCACAGCGACCACCCCTGAGGCACCCCAGGCCATGAAGATGAAGGCTGGTTCTCCTGGGGAGCCACCCAGCTGGAGCTGTGTAAAGGCTTGCCCCCCGCCAGGTGTTGCCCCGGAGCGAAGCCCTAGTCTGCCACCGCTGGCGATTTTGCCTCTCCCCCTCTGCTCTCCGTCCCCTTCCCAGCCTCTCGATATTCATCTTTAGGGGCAGTCCAGCCTGCCTGTTCAACATGAAGATGAATTCCCCTAGCTGAGCCTGGTTTAGCTGCCAGTTATCTTTAAATGCAGCCCCTGAAGCACAGGAGAGTCTATTGACTCCCCTTGGGACAAGGAAGTCTGTAACTCAAGCTCTCAAAGACTCAGAAAAATTTACAAAAAAGGCATGTCAGTGAGGGCAGGGATTGGGGCAGCGGGAGTGAAGAAATAAGAGCAAACAGCTTCAAATTCCTTTCTGAAATTATAAAGGTGGAAATCCACAATAATAATTATTATTGTGCAAATGTTATTATTTCTCAGTTTTAGCCTATTAAATCTTCCATATAGCAGACATAATAGTGCTTTTATATGTTTTTCGTTGAACCCCCATGACTTTGTGAGGCGAGGTTTCCTTCATATTACAGATTAGGCCAAGGAGAGAAGGTGCGGTTTTCACTCCAGGCGCTGCGCTGTTTACTTCAGATATCTTTTTATTAAAATCTTACAGCCCCATAACCTAGGTCAGAGTTTTGTATCTACTTTCCAGATGAGACAACTAAGGCAGCAGTCTTGTTTAGGAATAAGGCACAAAGCTTAGCACTGTCAAGCTGGTGAACACGAGGAAGGAAGGATCCTACATATGGTGTTTGAAGTCCAAGGCCAGAGCCCCAGCCCCTGGGGAAGTCAGCTCTAGGCTAAGGTACCCCAGATCATCCACTCTCCCACCCAGGATTCTTCTGGAAGTTTCTCTAAATCAATTGTCTTGATATCTTTCCATGTGAGCTCTCAGGCCTGTGGGGGTTCTTAGTGCTGTGCTTAGTCACTCAGTCATGTCTTTTCCGACTCTTTTCGACCCCATGGACTGGGTAGCCTGCCAGTCTTCTCTGTCCATGGAGATTCTCCAGGCAAATACTAGAGTGGGTTTGCATGCCCTTCTCCAATATCCCAAAGACACGGTACTAGCTACCACTGGGAGGCAAATGATGCTGAATGAGAATTTTTTCTAGTTCTCGCTCTGTCTACTAGACTGCTCTGCTCTCCCTATGGTGTTGCAATGAGAACATGAAAACAAACAAACATACCAACCTGTGTAACTTCTTTCCATCATCACCGAACGCTGTTTATTGAGTATCTCAGTGGATGTGCCAGTTGCCGTGGAAAGTCATGATATCTGCAGATGGACAAATTCATAACACGCGCTTGATGCAGGGGCCCCTGGGTGCCCTGCTGCAAAGCTCCACATTTTAAAATCACAAGTATTTAGGAATTTCGTCCCTGATTCACCAGGCTGAGCCATCAGTCGCCTACCAAGCCCAAAAGTGGACGGAACCGAGCATTTCCCCCATCCCTCCCCACTCAGGTCCAAAGCCAAACACTGGGCTGTTTGTTTCTCCGAAACCACAGCTTTAGCTTTTCCAGCAGCAGCAGGAAAAGGTTCTCCGCTCCCCACCACCTCCACTCCATCCCCTTCTTCAGTTAATACCAAGGGTTGCAATTATCCTGAAGCCTGGGCTCTGATGTGTTGGGAGAATCCTGTTTCAGAAAAACACATTCCCCAGACCCAGTGTCCTGGAAGGTTTTTTCCTTCTCCGGAGCCACTGGGGTAGGACTGTGAGCAAAGGAACCTCTCTGGAGGTGGCTTGTTTCTCCCCTTTCATGGCCAGCTTGCCCAGGGAGGAGCAGGATCCCAGTGTGAAGAGTCTGAGCTACCTGTAGTCAGGAAGCACGAGGAACTTGATGTTTCCTCTTGGTGCTTGAAGTCCCTGAACGTGGATTTGCAGGGAGCCTGCTTCACTGGGCTGTCCCCTCACACGGGTCCCGTCCTGCCGGTGAGTGTGC
>NW_011494846.1:1467809-1476986 GCF_000754665.1 Bison bison bison | reverse complement strand
ACTTTTTCTTTTTTTCCACTCCTTATCCATAGTATAAACTCCTTAAGGGGAAGATCAAATACTTTATCCATTTTTAAGAAGAGTAATCAAGAACTAAGCATGAAAGATGTGAATGGAAAGAAACCATGAACTAGAGGAAACACTCATTTATCAAACACAGGACTGAACTTGAGTATACACCTACAAGATATTTGCTTAACTAAAAGGCAATGGCACCCCACTCCAGTACTCTTGCCTGGAAAATCCCATGGGTGGAGGAGCCTGGTAGGCTGCAGTCCATGGGGTCGCTGAGGGTAGGGCACGACTGAGCGACTTCACTTTCACTTTTCACTTTCATGCATTGGAGAGGGAAGTGGCAACCCACTCCAGTGTTCTTGCCTGGAGAATCCCAGGGATGGTGGAGCCTGTTGGGCTGCCGTCTATGGGGTCGCACAGAGTCGGACACGACTGAAGTGACTTAGCAGCAGCAGCAGTCACAACTCAGCACTGGGCAAATAATAAAGCTTTTTTTCCTTTAATTTTCCAAGTAAGTGATATCGACTTTGCTTCTGAAGCCCCATCATTATGGGTTGTTGTTCAGCTGCTAAGTCGAGTTCAACTCTTCAACCCCATGGACTGCAGCATGCCAGACTTCCATGTCCTTCACTATCTCCTGGAATTTGCTCAAACTCATGTCCATTGAGTCGGTGATGCCATCCAGCCATCTTATGCTCTGTCGCCCTCTTCTCCTCCTGCCCTCAATCTTTCCCAGCTTCAGGGTCTTTTTCAGTGAGTCGGCTCTTTGCATCAGGTGGCCAAAGTATTGGAGCGTCAGCTTCAGCATCAGTCCTTCCAAGGAATATTCAGGATTGATTTCCTCTAGGATTGACTGGTTTGGTCTCCTTGCTGTCCAAGGGACTCTCAAGAGTCTTCTCAAGCACCACAGTTTGAAAGCATCAATTCTTTGGTGCTCAGCCTTCTTTATGGCCCAACTCTCACATCTCTACATGACTACTGGAAAAACCATAGCTTTGACTGCTACTGCTAAGTCACTTCAGTCATGTCCAACTCTGTGCAACCCCAGAGACAGCAGCCCACCAGGCTCCCCCATCCCTGGATTCTCCAGGCAAGAACACTGGAGTGGGTTGCCATATCCTTCTCCAATGCATGAAAGTGAAAAGTGAAAGTGAAGTCACTCAGTAATGTCCAACTCCTAGCAACCCCATGGACTGCAGCCTATCAGGCTCCTCCGTCCATGGGATTTTCCAGGCAAGAGTACTGGAGTGGGGTGTCACTGCCTTCTCCGATAGCTTTGGCTAGACGGACTTTTATCGGCAAAGTGATGTCTCTGCTTTTGAATAGGCTGGCTAGGTTTGTCATAGCTTTTCTTCCAAGGAGCAAGTATCTTTTTAATTTAATGGCTACAGTCACCATCCGCAGTGATTTTGGAGACCAAGAAAGCAAAGTCTGTGAGGTAGATCAGGAAAAATGGGAAGTTTCCCTGTTAAATGTATAGCAGTTTCTTCTTATGGACTTCAGACCCATACAGTCTCTTCTGGTTAAATCACTTTTTTTTCATGGTGATTCAGCATGGTCATGGTCATTCATTCCAAAGATAAACTCTTTACTATGTTAGCCAGCCTTCAAGATGGTCCCCAAGGACCCTCACTTCCTGGTGTTCACACCCTGGTGTAGCCTCCTTCCACGCTGCACCAGCGTGGTTCTCTGTAACCAGTAGGAATATGGTGGAAGTCCTGGTGTGACTTCTGAGGCAAAGTCACTTAAAACACGGCCCCTTCCACCTTGCTGTTTTGGATCTCTCTCTCTCTGGAGGGCAGCCGGCTGCCATATCATGAAGATGCCCAAGCGGCCCAGGAAACCATGGTTTCCTGTCAACAACCAACATGAACTTTCCAGACAGGTGAGTGAGCCATCGTGCAAAGAGTCCTCCAACCCCAGTCAAGTCCCCAGATAACAGTCACTCATCTTGGTCTTGACTGCAGCTGTGTGAGGGACCCAAAGGCTGAACTATCCAGCTAAACCATACTCCAGTTCCTGACTCAAAATAGAAACTGCGAGGTCATAAAATTTTATAGTTTTTAAGCCTTGAAATAATAAAGATTGATTGTTTTTTAAGCTTCTAAATTTTGGAGTCATTTGTTACACAAGAATAGGTAGCTAATATATCATCTGGGCTTTTCCTGCTTCTCCTCTTTTTTCCCTGGTGTCTGGTGTAATGTGATCTTGGGGGTCAAGGAGAGAGTCCTGTGTGGCAGCCTTGGCATCCTCCAGGTCTCTTTGATGATCCAGGTAGGGAGGGGGTACTCATCCGATCTAGTCTCTGCTGATGAAGACTTCTATAAGTGATGTTTGTGGTCTCTTCTCTTGGCTCAGGCAGGTCAGTTGTTCTCTATAATTTGTTCAGCTTATTTAGCTCCTGCCAGCACGGCACACCCTTCCCTGGGGTCAGCTTATCCTTCCTGGTCAATTTCTGCCCCCGGACATTCTGCCCTGTAGCACTAGGGACTACTGGTCACCTTGCTGTGCTGACAGCAGCCTTCCTGACAGCTTGTCAGGCAGCTCCTGTGGCCACCTTTCTTGTTCTGGATCCTTCCATGATACAGGGGCACCGAGAAAGGCTCAGGAGCACAGCCTCAGGCTTCCGCCCTAATAGCACCACACCGTCTTTGTCCCTGTTGTGGAGCAGACTCTTGTTTCACCAGGCTCATTCCCCAGGAGAGGCCCCCGTGGAGTTCCGAAGACGGAGCGGGAGCTGGGCCCTCCGGTTCAGGTTCCCCACAGGCTCTGACTAGCCGGTGGGGTAAGACTTGTCTCCCTGGTCGTTCGCTCCGGGACCTCTACCTCTGCTCTCCCCATGCTCCACCGGGTGGTCAGACAGGCCTTCCACTGCTGTCCAGAACTTTTCTGCCACACCTGCCTCCTTCCCTGGGGCAGTACAGCCCCTCACCTGGATGTCACAGGCAGGAATAGCATCTCCTTCCCATGGAAGAAACCTGGTATGCCTGCCCAACTGTGCTCCAGGTTTGGAAGCTGTGGAGCAGGGAAGAACTAGGCTACTCAAGATGAAAATGTGTGGATTTCAGTTCAGTTAGTTCAGTCGCTCAGTCGTGTCCGACTCTTTGTGACCCCATGGGCTGCAGCACACACATGGACAGGCCTCCCTGTCCATCACCAACTCCTAGAGTTCACCCAAACTCATATCCTTGAGTCGGTGATGCCATCCAGCTGTCTCATCCTCTGTCATCCCCTTCTCCTCCTGCCCCCAATCCCTCCCAGCATCAGAGTCTTTTCCAATGAGTCAACTCTTCACATGAGGTGGCCAAAGTATTGGAGTTTCAGCTTCAGCATGAGTCCTTCCAGTGAACACCCAGGACTGGTCTCCTTTAGGATGGACTGGTTGAATCTCCTTGCAGTCCAAGGGACTCTCAAGAGTCTTCTCCAACACCGCAGTTCAAAAGCATCAATTCTTTGGCACTCAGCTTTAATATGCTCAAATTATTGTCCTCGTTATCCATTAATTTTGATTCAGTTGTAAAATATAAACCCTTCTCACCTCAATAAACTAATTCCACAAGCTTCCCAGATGACGCTAGTGGTAAAGAACCTACCTGCCAATGCAAGAGACATAAGAGACCTGGGTTCAATCCCTGGATGAGGAAGATCCCCAAGAGAAGGGAATCGCAACCCACCCCAGTATTTTTGCCTGGAAAATCCCATGGAGAGAGGAGCTTGACAGGCTACAGTCCGTAGAGTTGCAAAGAGTTGGACACAACTGAAGTGACTTAGCATGCATGCAAATTCCACACACACACGCACACATAGACACACACACATGCGCACACGCTAATGCTCACATGGAGCCAGTTTAAACTGGAATGATACTAACACATTTCCTTTGACAAGTTTGTCCAAAAGAAGAAAATCACCTCTAAACAGAACCTGAACTTGACTGTCATTCATTCAGTTCCAAACCTTGTGTCTAAGTCAGACTGGTGTGGGGACAAATAGAGTCAGGCTGCCATGGCTTATGGCGGAGGTGGACACCCCTGCTATTTTGTCTCACCCAGTGTGTTGCAAAGTGTTAACTGCAACCACCTTTTTTTTTTTTTAATTTCACTGGTTTATGTATGTAGCATTGTTATTATTATTTTTTCATGGCACACACCTCAGGAAATGCTTCCCTAGAGTCCTCTGCTTGGGCTTCCCTGGTAGTCCAGTGGTTGAGAGTCCCCCTGTTAATGCAGGAGACACGGGTTCCATCTCTGGCCCAGAAAGATCCTACATCCCACAGGGCCACTAAGCCCAAGCACCACAGCTACTGAAGTCTGTGTGCCCTAGAGCCTGTGCTCTGCAGCAAGAGAAGCCACCACGAGGAGAAGCCCGAGCACCACAGCTGGAGAGTAGGCCCTGCTCAGGGCAACTAGAGAAAGCCCTCTCACAGCAAGGGCTTTGAGAGAAAGACCCAGCGTAGTCCCCCCGCACCCCCCTCCCAATAGAGTCCCCTGCTCACAGGACTCACAAGAGAAAAAGCAACTCTGAATGGATTTTTTGGATCCCTAGGTTCCGTCTTTTGAATGACACCATATCTGCTCTGAATTGGTTTTCCACATGTTATTCTACATCAGTGGCTGCAAATCAGTAACCTACAGGAGAAAGCCAGCCCTGAGATGTGTCTTGATTAGCGTGGGCACACTTGTTTCAGTTCCCGTGCATTTGAGAGCATCTAGATTGTGCCAGAAGTCTCCAGTCATTTCTGTTAAGAGGCTTACAGATACTGTCAATACTATTACTATATTATGGGGACTGTGAGGAAGTCTATGCTAAGTGATGGAAAGGAGGAAGTGGCCGTTTTCCCTGGAAGGATCAAGAAAGAATTCATTAGGAGAGGATACTTGAATTGAACGTGGAAAGATAAGGCAGGGTTTGCCTGGAAGCAACAGTCTGAAGGACATTGCACGAGAGAGCAGTGTTGTGGAAGGCAAATTTCAAAAAGATTCTAAAGAAAGGGGGGACGTCATATCTTAAAAAGTGGACATGGGGGCGGGGTTATGGATCGCTAATAGCGCCAAATATTTCAGAAAGAGAAAGTAAAATGTGCCCTGGAAAAATTCTGTTGGTGTTGTAATATAAAGTTCATCACTGACAACCTTTCTCTGAACAAAGCAGGTTCCGTGGAGGCTGGGGATGGGCCAGAACAGTAGGATGTGGTGGTCAAAGATGGGAAGATGAAACACAGATAATTTTCTTATCACAGAAGTGAGGGATGGTTAAGTTGGTCTGAGGGTTGTGTCTGGTGAGCAGGACTCATGTAAGGGTAGGGGGTGAAGGACGGACGTCAAAGGACGTGAGAGACACCTGGAGCTGTAGACTCTAGATCCTACACTGGGCAGGAAAGTGAGTGAAGCTATGAAGGGGACATTATGGCCTCAGGGAAAGCCTATTTTGAGGTCCATATGTGGAAGTTTGTCCATGGTCAGACACACTTAAATCAAACTTGGAGGACCCTTAAAGTTCATTCACACCTATTGGAGTTCATTAGAACCAATCTGAGCAAAACAGAAGGAAAAATTCCATTTCCCAAGCAGGATGTGGTTCTCTGATTTTTTGAGTGATCAAAATGCAATCTCTTTAAGGCATGAACATCTTCCTATTTCTATTATGGGAAGCCTTTGAAAGATATCCCTGGGAGAGTGACGTTGCTGCTGCTGCTGCTGCTGCTGCTGCTAAGTCGCTTCACTCATGTCCGACTCTGTGCAACCCCATAGACGGCAGCCCACCAGGCTCCCCCGTCCCTGGGATTCTCCAGGCAAGAACACTGGAGTGGGTTGCCATTTCCATCTCCAGCGTGTGAAAGTGAAAAGTGAAATTGAAGTCGCTCAGTCGTGTCCGACTCTTAGCAACCCCATGGACTGCAGCCTACCAGGCTCCTCCGTCCATGGGATTTTCCAGGCAAGAGTACTGGAGTGGGGTGCCATCGCCTTCTCTGGGGAGAGTGATGTTGGAACATCCTAATTCATAAACTAACATCACCTGTAAGCTCAGCATGAGCTGAAACTTGGGGTCCAGTTTCCTCTGGTTTCACTCACGCCTGTGTGGGGCTGTGGTCCCACCAGCAGCACCTGGGATTTTTCAGGTACATTGTGCCCCCGATACCTCCAGGCTCCCTGGCTACACCTGCCTGTCCCTCACAGCCTCTCCTGGGGACAGTTGTCCCAGATTCTTTGCCTGGGTAATGTCCCCCAGATTCCTCATGGCTGTAAAGTCATGTGTGGCCAAGGTAAGGTTCTGCCCGCCACGCTGTCACGGGGGCTCTGAAGTCGAGTCCCTCAGGGAGACGTCCCCCTGCCTCCAGACCCCTCTCTTCAGGAGTTCAGATAAGTCTGGTGTCAGACTCAGTCTGCTCCTCCCGTATTTCCCCCTCTTTCCACAGATTGTTGTTATTTAGTTGCTCAGTCGCATCTGACTGTGACCCCAAGGACTGTGGCCCACCAGACTCCTCTGTCCATGGGATTTCCCAGGCAAGAATGCTGGAGCAGTTGCTACTTCCTTCTCAGGGGATCTCCCTGACTCAGGGATCAAACCCATGTCTCCTGCAATGGCACTCCGATTCTTTGCCACTGAGCCACCAGGGAAGCCCCCTTTCCACAGATGCCCATGTACAAAGCCTCCTCCTCATGGCTTTCCCTACCCTCAGGACACTCTAACAAACAGACACCACAGTCTCACAGCATTCCAGGCTTATCCAGAAACCTCTGCTAAATTCCTAGAGAAAGTACTTTGGCTGAGCCTGTAGGGCCTTTGAGGTTGGCCATGCCCTGGTCTAGCAGCAAATCCCCTTTATGGGAAATTCCAGCAGGTGTGGGTATTTTTCCTTTTCACATCTCAGGATTTTAATTTGGTTATCCTCAAATGTTCTGGTCGTCTTTGATAAAATCAATCAGAAAAAGGAACTGGGGACAGGGAAGGGCATAGACAGGTAAGTAATAAGCCGGGGTGAGAGAGGATTTTGTCACCTGTATTTTGTGTTCATCTGCTGAAGTCACCAAAACAAAATACCACAGATGTGGGGGCTTACGCTACAGAAATTTATTTCCTCACAGTTCTGGGGGCCAAAAGTCTGGGGTCAGGGCTGATTTCTGCTGAGGCCTTTCTCCATGACTTGTAGGTGACTGTCTTTTCCCTGCATCTTTGCATGGTCTTCCCTCTCTGTGTCTGTATTCTAATCTATTCCTATAAGGATACCAGTCAAGTAGGATTAAGGCCCACCCATATGGCCTCATTTTACCTTAAGACTCTATTTCCAAATATAATTACACGCTGAAGTACTGGGCATAGGACTTGAACATATTTGAAGGGGTCACAATTTAGCCCATAATATTGGCACTGGGGAAAACCACGGAAGGCGAGGGCGGTGAAGCAGGGCCTTCACGTGAGACCCCGAGGTCTACTGGGCAGAAGGACCCTCCATGGGTCGGTGGCTGGCAGAGCATGGTGAAATGTCTGCATTCCTCCTCCGTGGCCAAGTGCCAGTTCATCATGGGCAGAAGAAAAGGTTTATAACTCCAGGTTCAAAGGAGGGGTTTGGAAAACGCTCTGTGGAATCACGAGCATTTATTAATTAAAGGCTTCCCAAAGATCTCTCCACCTTGATCAAACAGATGACTCTCTTTGGGACCACAGTGAGCCCTGAGGGACAGGAACTGTCTGGTGAACATCACAACCTTTAGGCTTAAGATCCAAAAGACAAAGTATTTGGCCAGATACAGAACAAAAGCCCCTTTCATGGTGATAGCATCATTGGAACTCAGTGACATAAAGATTTTGAAGGGTTTGGAGTGAGTGAGGAAGTGTGAATGAGAATTTGAAAATGGTGCTTGGACTGTATTCTCATTTAAGGACTGAAAATACCAAATATAACTTTATGATTTATTGTGCTATCTTTATCACTTTATTTTACTTAAAAAGTTGTGTAAGGTTTTAATAAGTTCACTTGAAATCTTGGTGCCCAAACTCTAAACACTCTTTTCTTTATGAAGACCTTAGTTCCAAAATGGCCCATACTTGTATGTAATCATAGCTGGGAAAGGGCTCTGTGGCACATTTTGAGATCTAAACCCAAGATACAGTCTTAGGGATGAGGGAGTCACAGGCCTGAGATATATGGTCTCTTTCCTGGTTTATGTCTCAGCCCTTCAGACACATATATTTCATTTTAATTTTAAGATCAATGTAAAAATGTCTTTCATGCACATTGAGTACTTTGAAGGGGTAGACTACATTATTACTATTAGTAGTAGTGAAACATTAGTAATAAATGCACTTATCACGGCCTGATGCACCAATCCAGTGTTCACTCATCACTCATTCACTCAATACGTTTTTATTAAGTACCTTCTATGTACTAAGTCTTGTATCCTCAGCTCTGACCACAAGGGACAGGCCCCTCCCCTCAGGGATTTAAAGAGTGTTAAGTGCCAGGGTGACATAATAGGGAGGGCCTGGGGGGAGGTGACCAGGAGAGCAGGGTGAGAGTCGATGGAGAGAAAGCAGAGCCAGAATGTCTCTGGGGAAGCCCCAGAGTGATTTAATGCATCGGAGTGAGAGGTCCCAGTTCACATTCTAAAGCGGTCATCTGGACAGCTGTGCTCACAGGTCAGTGCTGAGCAGAGAGAGCACTGAGAGAGGAGGCTGTAGCCATGCAGGTGAGAGGTGATGACATTGGAAATGGAGCGGTGGTGGTGGTGGGGGTGGGTTTGAGGAGGGGACGTCTGAGAGAGGAGACTGGGAGTGGTGCCAACATGAGACCACTGCTCGTCAGGAAGGACTCCCCTAAAGGCAGTGGGCTTACCCTTAATGGGTAAAGTTCAGTTCAGGCATTGAGGGACCTCCTCACAGTCAGGGCTTATGTTCTGAAAAGGATTCTAGAGGGAAAACGGGCACATCTTCCCATGAGGACACCAGGAAGGGCGCTGTAAGTCAGGCTCCAAAATCACTGCAGATGGTGACTGCAGCCATGAAATTAAGACGCTTACTCCTTGGAAGGAAAGTTATGAGCAACCTAGATAGCATATTCAAAAGCAGAGATATTACTTTGCCAAAAAGGTCCATCTAGTCAAGGCTATGGTTTTTCCAGTGGTCACGCATGGATGTGAGAGCTGGACTGTGAAGAAAGCTGAC
>NW_011494846.1:1459836-1467632 GCF_000754665.1 Bison bison bison | reverse complement strand
TTTCTTTGGAGGGAATGATGCTGAAGCTGAAACTCCAGTACTTTGGCCACCTCATGCGAAGAGTTGACTCATTGGAAAAGACCCTGATGCTGGGAGGGATTGGGGGCAGGAGGAGAAGGGGACGACAGAGGATGAGATGGCTGGATGGCATCACCGACCGGATGCACATGAGTTTGGGTGAACTCTGGGAGTTGGTGATGGACAGGGAGGCCTGGCGTGCTGCAATTCATGGGGTTGCAAAGAGTCGGACACAACTGAGCAACTGAGCTGAACTAAACTGAGGTGGACTGAGGGCCACCCTGTGTGGGTGCAGGAGTTGAAATGGAAAGCCTGAAGTTGTCCCTGGCATTGATCCCAACCTGAGGGTGTTTCACGTGTACACTAGCCGAGTTTCCTTCTCCTCCCAATGCCTTAATGGAAACCATTAGCCATTGGCTGCTGCTGCTGTAAGTTGCTTCAGTCGTGTCTGACTCTGTGCGACCCCATAGACCGCAGCCTACCAGGCTCCCCTGTCTCTGGGATTCTCCAGGCAAGAACACTGGAGTGGGTTACCATTTCCTTCTCCACATTAGCCATTGGAGGCCACTTGTATTTACACTTATACAGTTAAATGTAAAATTCAGTTCTTTAGTTGTGCGAGGCACGTCTCACATCCTTGGTTGCCACATGTAGGTAATGGCTCCCTCATTGGTTAGTGTGGCTGCAGAACATTTCCATCATCATAGAAAGTTCTGTTGGGCCATCTAGCTATAGAAGGCCCACTGTCGTGGATGAAATTCCTCTGGGAAAAATCTCATTTCTCTGTGTGCTCAGTTGGTGTAAAATGAGACAATCAATACCAGGATATTTTGCTCCATCGTGTTTGTTTTTTTTTTTTAGTTACTCATGAAATGAAAATGAAACTGTTAATGCCAGCTCCATCTTGCTAGATCTCTGTTGCTTATTCTTTCATTTTGGGGGCTGATATGGTCTGAATGTTTGTGTCCTTCCCAAATTCATATGTTGGAATCCTAACCCCTAAGGTGATGGTGGTAAGAAGTAGGGGCTTAAGAAGGTGATTAGGTCATGATGGTAGAGCCCTCTTGAGCGGGATTAGTGCCTTTATGAAAGAGACTCCAGAGAGCAGCCTCACTACTTCCACTGTATAAGGACACAGCAAAAAATGGCCATCTATGAACCAGGAAGTAGGTGCTCCCCAGGCACCAAGTCTGCCAGTACCTGATCTTGAACTTCCGACCCTCCAGAACTGTGAGAAATGAATGTCTATTGTTTATAAGCCACCTAATCTGTGGTATTCTTGTTACTGCAGCCTGAATGGACTTGGGGTGTCCTGCCTGCTCTCTTAGATCCACCTTTGACCTTCCCTAGTGCTTGGCTTGCCCTCATCTGGGGTCATCCTCATGGGATGTGGACCCCGGTCCACTCTACCTTATGTCTCGCAGCCACAGTGAACCCTATTCACTCCCAGGCCAAGTACCAACCTTTGACCCACCTGGGGCTTGGCCATGGGCCCTTCTGGCTAAGTTCAGCAGGCATATCTTCCAGAAGAGGCTGTGATCCAGGAAGCAGAGAGCCAGGACTGAGAGTCAGAATCACATGCTCTGTGCTCAGTCTCCAGAGAGACTAGCTGGGTTTCTTAAAGGTGCGTGTTGATGCTCTCTTTGCAGGCACTGACCCATCAAAGACAGTGGCCGAGGAACAAGTGTCATTCTCTGGGCAGTGAAGGAGTTAGGGGCCTCAGAAGAGAAACAATAAATTAAAGACAAAGTGCAAGAATGTCGTGCTTTCCCTGCACTTCAGAGAGCAGGTTTCATATATATTTCAACACCCGGCATGCTCAAGAATGGAACAGACATGCACGTGCCTGCAAAACCAAAACACAGCTGGTAGGTCTAATTTTAGGTCCCTGAGCCTTGGCAGTGTCCCTCTCTCCAGTGAGCACTGTCTGATCTCCCAGCATCTATGCTGAGAGCTAGACTCAGCTGAGCTCCATGACAGTCCTGTGTGCAAGCAGAAAGGTGGGTGCTTCCCCAGGTTTCCCAGGAGGGGATGAGAGGACTTGCCTGCTGCTCAGGGGTGACCCATTAGGACCAGAGGATGGGGAGGTCCTGCTCGTTGGTTCCCTCCTGGGCCTCAACTTGTTTGGGGAACCTTGAACAGAAGCACTTTGAAAGGGGTCTTGGGAAGAAAAATACAATCATACAGGGTCATCTGGTGGCCTGAGTAGGGGCATTTAGGAATTGAATATCTACCTGGAATAATGGTTCCATGGAACATTATTCTGCATCTTTCCAAGAATGATCACAGAAATGAGGGTCCTGGCTGACAGAAGCTTCTAGAAACCATGCTGCTTGGGTCTGAATCTGGTTCTAGCCTCCTTGGTGGCTCTGACGGTAAAGAATCTGCCTGCACTGCAGGAGACCCATGTTCGATACCTGGGTCAGTAAGATCCAGTATTCTTGCCTAGAGAATTGCATGGACAGAGGGAGCCTGGCAGGCTAGAGCCCATGGGGTCACAAAGAGTCAGACATCGCCTAGTGACTGACTCATACTCTGCCATTTACTTGTTAGGTGACTTTGGCTGAGGGGTGAGGGAGAGGATGCATGTAAAGTTGGAATGGCGCCCGCACACAGCACGCACTTTGTAGTTGTTAGCTATTATAACTGGCTGATTATTTTGGTCTGGGGTAGTTAGAATTAATAATATAACAAGCCAGCAGAAGGTAAAATGCGTCTGCCTGGACTCAAAGCCGAGTTCTACCACTAACCAGCTCTGTGAACTTGGGCAAGTTAGTTAAGTTCTTTGTGTCTCAGCATTTTCATGGATAAAATGAAGTTAATAATATGGACATATTAATAGCATCTTTTCTGGATGACAGTTGTGAGGATTAAAGGAGCTCTTACATGGGAAACACTCAGAAGAATACCTGGTGTTACAGAATAAGAACTTGAGAGGAGCCAGCTGCTATTATTATCATGATTATTGTTATTGCTATTATCACTGTATGATTATTGTTCGGCTTCTCACCTTTCAAAGGCAAGGAATGCAGGAAAGTTCACTGAAGGCTGAGATGAGACCAGACCTCATTTACTGTAGCTTTGAAGGATCAAAGTAGGATCTTAAGGCACCATTTCAGTTAACCAGCAAATATCTTTAGAACATGTACAATGTGTCCAGAACTGGCCTTTATTGTAAACATCCGATGGCATCATGCTGGCGAATTCCTTGGTCATGACGGCTCAGACATTGCTGCCAACACAGAGGTCAGTCTGGGCCTGTCTGGTCCGGTAAGCCAGGCGTTCCCAAGGCTGCAAGTATCGTGGCGTCTCTAAAACATTGCCAAGTCTCAAGGCCAGGAGGAAGACCTTGAGCCTGTCTAAAGACTGAGGAGTGAGAGTCACTCAGTCGTGTCTGACTCTTTGTAACCCCATGGACTGTATGTTCCATGGAATTCTCAAGGCCAGAATACTGGAATGGGTAGCCTTTCCCTTTCTCCAGGGGATCTTCCCAATACAGGGATCGAACCCAGGTCTCCCGCATTGTAGGCGGATTCTTTACCAGCTGAGCCACAAAGCTGAGGAGGCAGTTCATCAGTCAGGACATCTTTTGTAAGTCAGCCATCTTCACTTTGGCTCCGTGAAGAAGTGAAAGCCAAAACTGTGTGTGTGGACTCTCTGAGGGGTCCTTGTCTGCCTCTGGCTGCTCTGTCCCAAGAGCATGCCTTCCTTCTCCTCCTTTCTCTGGGGTCCGTGCTCCCTGTGGGGAGGACCTCCAACCTGGCTCCATCACCTGGACAGATGATCAAGGGGAGGAGGGTGGGAAGGGTGCCTTGCCAGGGAAACAGTAGGAACGAATAGGGATGCTGAGACTTCCAGTGGAGACAGGATCCTGGAGAAATCTGTCCTCTATTCTCTTTTTGTCACCCTGGTGTCAGAATTCCATCTCCCTCCCCAGTGAAGCCAGCCTCACTTTCTAGGACCCACGTGTCTTCACCTTTCCAAGATCTGTGAGCCTCACTCAAATGAACCAACACTGAACAGCCAGGAAGTGGTCGCCAGGCTTGGAGACCTGTTAGAGTCCCAAGGCCATCCTCCGCAGGAGTTAGGGAAAGCCAGGGCATGGGTTTAAGTTTTCCCTTTCTGACTCAGAGTGGGAAAGGAAGGCCACATCTCAGGCTCAGGAATGACCCCAAAATAGCATCCCTCTCACTCTTTTTCTCCATTAGTTGCTTTCAATTTAAGTCAGTTAGACAGAAGATGAGATCACAAAACCTACAGCTGAACATGCCTGGGTTTCTTATTTATCTGTTTATTTATTTGCCTTTTTTTATTTTTTCCCCTCTTTCTCTCTCCAGTACCTTGTTCTTGAAACTTGTCTGGTTCAACATCTCACCGGCTTGGTTAAGTATCTTGTAAGGAAATCATTTATAGTAAAGCTGGTGTGCTTGGGTTTATCATTTCTAAGTGTGGGTCAGGGTTTAGTTCGCTGTGTTAAACTCTCCATGCTGCATGTGATTTGTCAAGCTTTGTCAGGAACAAAAAGTTCCGGGATGTGCAAAGCAGGACTGCTTGGTTTCCATGGAGATACTGCTAGTTAGGCTATGGAAATCCTGAAAAGGCCAGAGGATGACTGACAATACAAGGATTTAGCGGCTGATCTGAAGAGCCAGACTGAATTAATGAGATTTTTCACAGAGCGTTATTAACAAGGCTAGCGCCGGATGGCTCTTAGGCCCTCGTTTTCTCAGCTGCAGTCTTGGAAAACAGACATGGAAGATTTAATTGCTGTTTTTTAAACCCTTTAAGATTATTTTAACCTATAACATTTTAAGGTGGTAATAAAAAATGGGGTTCTTCTTTGCTAACCCCCCCATCACTCAGTTACTGTTATTTCTATGTTTTTGGTGGCAGTTACCCTTTATCTGCATGGAGATGGGAAATTCAATAGTACTTATTATATTGAGCAGTTAATTCCCACATACTGTGAACACATTACTGTTCAAAGTAGGTTATCTGGAGTTCCACTTAGAGCCAAGGGAGAGATACCATGTCACTGGCTTTATACCTCCTAGGGCTGTATTAATTATTTATTATAGGCTGTTGATGTCAACTGTTAACTCTGGCAGGTCATCATTTGTACACATATCTATCCAGTGCTCTAGGTTTTCGGAGTTTGGGTGAGATCTCTGGAAACAAGCAAGTTGTGTGCTTTTCCAGTTAATTCCACGTGCTGCTGCTGGAGCAGTTAACACCAAAAGGAAAGCTGCTCAGAAAGGACACATCTCACCATCAGCAGGTAGCAGTTTCCTCCGAAGTTTGGGAACCGTGCTGTCAAAAGGCCTTCTCCCATTTTCTTTGCAAAGATGATGCCAGAACTCCTAATTCCAGCTGCTCTATTTATTTGTTTTTTTCTCCCTCAGCAGTCAGGAACCAGGCTCTGATCACAGAAATTTTGGGTGTGATTAGCCTGGCCTCCTTCTCATTCCCAATGTGGTCCCTGCACAAACCATCCATAAAATGTCAGCATCTTCCCCTCCTGAAGTCGACCGGTATGGGGCAGGGACAGCGGCCGGCCAGCGCTGCTCTTCCTCCCTGGTTTGCAGAAGGGCACATGGCCATATGGTTCTGGGAGATGTAAAACCATAATGTTACTGCTGAGTGATCCACAACAAAAGCACATGCAGCCGCGTTCCCCGGATTCCTGTACAGTAGGCTAATCCACTTAATCTCACTGTTAGCTTCCCCGGGCGGGAATTTCACAGTCTCTTTTGATTTAGTGGTTTGTAAAATCTCTGATTAAGTGCCTGTGCCCTCCCGTTATTATCTGTCTATTCCCTACATGAGTTGGGAGGAAGAAACCAGGGAAGTTGAAATAGGGGTCAACATGCCCTCATCCTTCCCTATTGGGTTTTTCTTTATTGTTGTTATTTTTAAAATTTAAGTGGTTTTGTGTATGGGGAGGGGGGTTACTGCTAATGACAGCATTTAATTTTTTAAGTTTTTACATGTGCCCCTTTACCTTGACATCTGCACAGGGTCCTCCCAGCTGAACTGACCTTAAATTGATCTCTGTTGAGGACTTGTATGTTACTAGGTCTACTCGTGGTCTGAGTCCACTGCTCTGTGTGTCTTTAAAAGTGGTAAGGAGCAAGGCTGATGGGATCAGACAGATTTGACTTTGAGACTTGGTTGTGTCATTTGCTAGCTGTGGGGTTGTGGGCAAGTCACCTAACCTCTCTGGTCTCAATTTCCTCATCTGACAGTGAAGATTAAACACCAGTACCTAGGTGCTGACACATAGTTCTCAATAAATTATGACAATAGTAGCTATCATTCATTCGAGGGGATGTAGTTTTGCACAACAATGCTTTGTTTTGGGACATCCTGTTAAGCCCTTAGCTGTGTGTTTTTCTGGCACCTCCTCTTAGATTAAGCTTGTAGAACTTAAGAACCCAAGTTTTTCATTTACTTTGTAATTGCTAATTGCATTCAGTTTGAACTATTATCCACCTGATTCTCTGCCCCTTAAAAATGTTGATAAAAATATTTGGGGAAATTTGCCTTGGACAGTATAATTACAGAAATAATAGATATTCAGTTGAAAATCTGCCAGTTATATTGAAGTTCTTGCTTAAGTTTTAAATTAAGTTGCAAACTAGTTGAATTTGTGTCCATCCATAAGGAGAAATTCAAAGTGAAAAAAAAAATTCAGCGTTTTTGATGTTTGTTATTGTTTGGTTTGGGGTTTCATTTTTTTCCCCATGGAACTCTCTTGAAGACTGTTCAGACTAATGAAAACATTTTTTCTGCCTCCTCCTTCCTCAATACCTTTCAGAGAAGGGGAATTTGGAGTTTTTTTTTTTTTTCCCCCATAGACACTTCTGAGTTTGAACAGTCCTATCATCCGACCCAGATAATCACGATGGTGTGATCACTGACCTAGAGCCAGACATCCTGGAATGTGAAGTCAAGTGGGCCCTAGAAAGCATCACTACGAACAAAGCTAGTGGAGGTGATAGAATTCCAGTTGAGCTATTCCAAATCCTGAAAGATGATGCTGTGAAAGTGCTGCACTCAATATGCCAGTAAATTTGGAAAAGTCAGCAGTGGCCACAGGACTGGAAAAGGTCAGTTTTCATTCCAATCCCAAAGAAAGGTAATGCCAAAGAATGCTCAAACTACCACACAATTGCACTCATCTCACACGCTAGTAAAGTAATGCTCAAAATTCTCCAAGCCAGGCTTCAGCAATATGTGAACCGTGAACTTCCTGATGTTCAAGCTGGTTTTAGAAAAGGCAGAGGAACCAGAGATCAAATTGCCAACAGCCGCTGGATCATCAAAAAAGCAAGAGAGTTCCAGAAAAACATCTATTTCTGCTTTATTGACTATACCAAAGCCTTTGACTGTGTGGATCACAAT
This sequence comes from Bison bison bison, assembly GCF_000754665.1. Classification (NCBI taxonomy): domain Eukaryota; kingdom Metazoa; phylum Chordata; class Mammalia; order Artiodactyla; family Bovidae; genus Bison; species Bison bison. The sequence continues at coordinate 1,460,210 of NW_011494846.1, read as the reverse complement.
AAACTGTGGAAAATTCTGAAAGAGATGGGAATACCATACCACCTGATCTGCCTCTTGAGAAATCTGTATGCAGGTCAGGAAGAAACAGTTAGAACTGGACATGGAACAACAGACTGGTTCCAAATAGGAAAAGGAGTTCGTCAAGGCTGTATATTGTCACCCTGTTTATTTAACTTATATGCAGAGTATATCATGAGAAACGCTGGACTGGAAGAAACACAAGCTGGAATCAAGATTGCCGGGAGAAATATCAATAACCTCAGATATGCAGATGACACCACCCTTATGGCAGAAAGTGAAGAGGAACTCAAAAGCCTCTTGATGAAAGTGAAAGAGGAGAGTGAAAAAGTTGGCTTAAAGCTCAACATTCAGAA
>NW_011494846.1:1459261-1459471 GCF_000754665.1 Bison bison bison | reverse complement strand
TAGTACCTCTCTTCTTAATGGAAGGCTGTTGTAGAAGATTAAATGAATCTTACACTTACATGTACAAGTGCTTAGAGCAATGCTTCATATCAAATGTTCAGAAGGTGTCAGTTTGATCATAACGTTGATGATTATTGTTATCAATTGAGAGACTTATGTGATACCACCAAAGTGGGACAGTGGCATGATCCTTAGTCTATAAAAATGACC
>NW_011494846.1:1458574-1459161 GCF_000754665.1 Bison bison bison | reverse complement strand
TGGAAGGAAAGATGCTAAAGCTGAAACTCCAGCACTTTGGCCACCTCATGCGAAGAGTTGACTCATTGGAAAAGCCTCTGATGCTGGGAGGGATTGGGGGCAGGAGGAGAAGGGGATGACAGAGGATGAGATGGCTGGATGGCATCACTGACCGGATGCACATGAGTTTGGGTGAACTCTGGGAGTTGGTGATGGACAGGGAGGCCTGGCATGCTGTGATTCATGGGGTCGCAAAGAGTTGGACACGACTGATCGACTGATCTGATCTGATCATCATGATAGCTGCATTCAAACTCACTTCACTTTTACAAATAAAGCCCCAACATCTCATCAGGTCTGGTTGGCACAGATGGTAAAAACTTCAGTCTAAGATCTGGGAATGGGAAGCATAGCAGTTTGTTCTTTTTTAAAATCAAATTACATGGGGGCTCCACACTCCCACCATTAGTTGGAGGAAAGTCCAGGACTGGCTAATACTGGCCTGCGGGGCTCTGGTTCCATCACTCAGTCACTGGCTGATCTTGGCAGGTTACTAACCATTCTGTGCCTCAGTCTCCCCATTAGTAAAATGGGACTATTAGTACCTC
>NW_011494846.1:1447556-1458474 GCF_000754665.1 Bison bison bison | reverse complement strand
GCGGGGCGGGTTGCAGAGGGGCCGCCGAAGCCAAACTCAGTGTTGGAGGACCCTCACCTGGAGCTGGGCTCCAAGAGCCAGTTCCCAGAAATCCACAGCCATCCCCACCAGAGGACTAGCTGCTTTCCCATAGTGGGATGGGGATGATGTCTTTTCTACAGGTCCAACTACTCAGTTTCAGAGTCTCTTTCTCTGTCTCCCTGTCCCTGTCTCTCGATCCGTGGACCCATGTCCTCCAATAATTTGGCCACTTAATATGAAGAGCTGACTCTTGGAAAAGACCCTGATGCTGGGAAAGATTGAAGGCAAAAGGAGAAGAGGGCGGCAGAGGATGAGATGGTTAGATAGCGTCACTGACTCAATAAACACCAATTTGAGAAACTCCAGGAGACAGTGAAGGACAGGGAAGCCTGGAGTACTGCAGTCCATGGGTCTCAGACAGTCGGACAGGACTTAGCAACTGAGCAACAACAATAACACAGCCTCCTAGACAATCCAGTTCTGTAGCTTTAGGACCGAAGTCTTAAAGCAAAATCTATGCATTCTCCCCTGGAGCAAGGAATGTTTCACCCTCAGAATGGAAAACTTGCTCAACTCACTATTCTCTCAAAGGTGTGGAATGTTCTGAGGGTGGGCTTGGAGCAAAGGAAGACGACCTTTGTGATTGTGTTGAGCCTGTAGCTGAAATCAGGACACAGCTCATTTCTCATCTGGTCTTCACACTGGCTGGAAGGCAAGTTTTGGAAACCGTGTGTTTGGCACATTCACCCCTTTAGAGCCTGAGCCAGCAGTGTTCTAGAAGCTGAGCTGAGGGAAGGGCGCCTCTTGGTTGAGTTGAGAGACTAAGGACTTCAGAGAGACGCCTGAGGCAGACAGACACTTAACGGAGTTGGTGGCTCAGAACCGAGTCTCCAGAACAAAGCTCATCTATTCAGTCCAGAGCTGCTGAAGAACCATAGGAAGTCAGTGGGTTCATGGGTGCTGGGGAGCCAGTGTATGGGGGATTCTAAGAGAAAGGAAGGAAGGGAGGGAGACGTATTTGGAGGTATTTCCGGTTGTTGGCAGTGGCACACTTTTGTTTTTTGCCAGTTATGTCACTTGTTCCCACGCTCTTCTAGGGTTATTGTCCTCTAATGGCCAGTGTGGCTCCTTCTTTTTATCCTATTATCTCTGGCTTGCACATCCCAATGTCTCAGGTCAGTTAGAAGAGCCAGACTATCCACAAAGAAAATCATCAGGCCCCGCTTCTTCATTCAGTACCCCTGCCCCAGATCTAGATTTAGAAGAAAAGAAAACTAGCATCAATTGATCATTTTGTATACTATGGGGCACACGTAAGTGTGTTATCTAATTTAAGATCGGGTTCTGATCTCAGCTCTTCCATTTCAAGCATACTTATATATGATATCTTTTATATAAAGTCCAAAATAAGAAAAACTGATCTATGATGATTCAAGTCAGAATGGTCACCTTAGGAGGGAGGTGGTTAATAACCAGCAGTTATTAGAAGGTTCTCAGATCCTAGTAATGTTCTATATCTTTATCTAGGTAGTAAGTCCGTGGAAATGTTTACTTTCTACAAATTCATTCAATTAAAAAAAAAAAAAAAAAACAGTCCAAAAGCTAATTCGGGTATTTTGCTTATGGAAATAATTTTCATGCTTGGCAGAATGGCTAAAAAGCTTGATATGACCCACCTATTTATTACATGTTCTTCTGCATGTAAGATGAAGCTAATCTGAGACAGTGGCTGAGAACTTTAAACCCAGTTGCTGTTTGCAGCTCGTCTAAGCTGCCCTGCTCTGCCTCCCTTGGCTGCACTCTAGGCAAGTCTTTGCTCTCATTTTGGTCCCTAGCATCCTTTTGCCTAGCCTCATTGCTCGAGGCTGTCAACCAACACTAAAGAATTATAGCATGAAGGCCAGCTTAGAAGCACCATTTCTTTGTGGTACAAATGAGCAGTGAGAAGGAGCTATCTCCCCCGTCACAGATCCTCCTGGTTGAAGAAGAAACAGACGTCACCGGGAAAATTTCCAGCTTTCATAGGAACCTGTTCCAGGTTATAATATCGAATCTAATCTTTGAACTTCCCTGGTGGTCCAGTGGTTAAAACTCAACTCCCAGTGCAGAGGGCACAAGGTCAATCCCTGGTTGGAGAAGATCTCACATGCCACGTGAGGCCATAACAGAAGTAACCTTTGGGGTGTGTGCCTATGCTCTAGGTTCTGCTGCTGCTGCTGCTGCTGCTGCTAAGTCATTTCAGTCATGTCTGACTCTGTGCGACCCCATAGACGGCAGCCCACCAGGCTCTGCCGTCCCTGGGATTTTCCAGGCAAGAACATTGGAGTGGGTTGCCATTTCCTTCTCCAATGCCTGAAAGTGAAAAGTGAAAGTGAAGTCGCTTAGTCGTGTCTGACTCCTAGCGACCCCATGGACTGCAGCCCACCAGGCCCCTCCGTCCATGGGATTTTCATCGCAAGAGTACTGGAGTGGGGTGCCATCGCCTTCATCTCCTTTTTGGTTTTCTTTTCGTATGTGTATGTGTTCAGTTGTGTCTGACTCTTTGTGACCCCATGTCTGTAGCCTGCCAGGCTCCTCTGTCCATAGCATTTTCCACGCAAGAATACTGGAGTGGGTTGCCATTTCCTCCTCTGGGGATCTGCCCGACCCAGGGCTTGAACCCATGTCTCCTGTGTCTCCTGCATTGCAGGCAGATGCTTTACTGCTGAGCCACCAGGGAAGCCCTTGTTCTATTCTACATACTTTAAATGTATTAACTTACATGATTACTTAACGACTGTATTGAAATGCAATAACTTACCTAATTATATAACAACTGCATGATGTAGTGTTATAGATTGAATATTTGTGTTCCCACCAAAACTCATATTTTGAAACCCTGACTCCTAATGGGATAATGTGAGGGAGTGAGGTCTTTGGAAGTAATTAAGTTATAAGGGTGGAGCCCTCAGGATAGAATTAGTGCCCTTATAAGAATAGAGTTAAGAGAGCTTCTTGCTGCTTCTCTCTTTCTCTGCTCTCTACCATGAGAAGACACAGTTAGAAGGCAGCTGTATACAAACCAGCAAGAGGGTGTCCCCAGACCCCGACCATGTTGGCCCCCTGATATTAGATTTCCAGCCTCCAGAACTGTGAGAAATAGGTGTCTGTTGTTTAAGCCACCCACCCTATGGTGTTTTGTTATAAGAATCCAGACTGATAAAACAGGTGGAAACTATTCCCCATGTTGCTGGTGAGGAAATAGAGGCAGAGAGCAGTTCTGTCAAAGAACACACAGTTAGCAAGCAGGGGAGTCAGGGACTTGGCCTCTTCCTAGAGTCCTTGCTCATCACACACACGCAGTACAAGACACAATCAACTTCCTGCTGCCGTCCATGTGTCTTCAGTTTCAGGAGACCCATAGCATGAGGCTTTCTCAACAGGGCCCCAGCTCTCTGTGAGCGGCTGGCTGTACATCAGAGGTCAGTCCCTGGGATTCAGGCCCCGGGGATGGTGAAGGGACCGTGAGGATCGTCCCTTCTTCATCTCTTGGTGATAGCGGCTGGGGAGCAGAGTGGGAGATTTTGCTCATTTCTGTTAAAAACAAAAACAAAAAGCGTCACAGAGAATGTAAACCTAGGTAAATCAAGGATCTGAGCAAGGGCGACGAACACTGTTTTCAAAAAAAAGAAGCACGGCTTTTCTCATCGCCCAATATTCCTCCTGCTCCCACTGCATGGCTTCCTCAGAACCGCCATTTTCTGAGCTCTCACCGGTAAACTTCATGAAGATTGATATCAGCGACAAATCTGGTCAACTTCCGTGCTGCGAAACTTAGTCACTGTGCAAAATGGACCAAGGAAAATAAATCACCCGAGGAATGATGAAGTGTGTAAATACTGATGTGGATGCCAGGCACCGGGAGGTTGGATGAAGCAAAAAAAGAGTTAGTGAAGGCAAGTTCCCATATCCTGATGGAAAGGAGAAAAGTCTTTTCACATCGATTTTAATTCTCTCTCATTATCTTCAGAATGGGAGTGTGTGTTGTAGGATTCCAAAAAGAACAAAAAAATCATTCTAGAAAAAGCATTTTTTAATTAGTTTAAAAAATTGCTATTACAAAAATAGTACTGTATATAGAAAAAATTTTAAATACATACATAAGAAAAATAGAATAATGAAGAATACCATCACCAAAATAATTCCATCACCGAAAATACTAGCTGTGAGTATCTTTCAGACTGTTTTCCATGCTTACATATTCATTTCCTAATTTCTAAGGCCCAAGTTTTTCAAAATTTGGTATCTCTGAAATCAGACTGAATCTATGGCAGTGTTACCTTTTTTCCTAAAAGGCTGTTATTCAGTTAAAGTAGTTTCCTACCAATGATGACATCTTAAATCCAAAAATATATATGTGTACCACATATTTGTAGAAAATATTATATTGTACATACAATCTTTTCTTTTTTATTTTTTAACTGCTTTTTTTCTTTTTGTTTTCTTAAGGTATTATTGACATAACATTAAATTAGTTTAATGTGTACATTTAAATTAGTTTAAAATGTAATGATTTGATACTAGTATATACTGTAAAATAATCTCCACAATAAGTCCAGTTAGCATCTGTCACCACTCTTAACTACAATTTTTTTCCCTTATGATGAGAATTATCTACCCTCCTAGCTACTTTCAAATATGCAAATACAGTATTATTAACTATAGTCACTCTGCTGTACATTATATCCCCATGACATATTCCTTTTATAACTAAATTTGTACTTTTTAACCCCTCCACCCATTTCACCCGCTCTAGCATCTCCTTTTCTCCTTTTTTCTCATAGTATTGTTGTTGTTCAGTTGCTCAGTCGTGTCTGACTCTTTGCGACCCCATGGACTGCAGCACGCCAGGCTTCCCTGTCTTTATGGTATGCTGCTGCTGCTGCTAAGTCGCTTCTGAATCATTTTAACCATTTTTAAGATTACAATTCAATGATATTAAGAATATTCAGGATGTTGTGTAACTATCACCACTATTTAATTTCTGAACTTCTTCATCATCCCAAACAGAAGCTCTCTACCCATTAATCAATAACTCTTTCTCCCAACCTCCTCCTCCCAGCCCGGATAACCACGTTCTACTTTCTGCTTCTGTAAATTTGCTTATTCATCATATAAATGGAACCATAGAATACTTCTTGTCATTTGTGTCTGGCTTATTTCATCTTGCGTAGTGTTTTTGAGGTTCACCCGTGTGGTAGCACGTATCAGAATTCCATTTGTTCTATGGCTGAATAACACACCACATTGTGCTTGTCTGGCGATGGACACTTGGGTTGTCTCCACCTTTGGGCTATTGTGAATAATGTTGCTATGAACACTGGCACACAGTATCAATTTCAATCCTGTTTTCAAGTCTTTGGACTTGAATATCTAGGTGTGGAATTGCTGGATCACATGATAATTCTCTTCAGCTTTTTGAGGAACTGTCAAAGTATTTTCTACAGTGGCTGTATTATCGTGTATTCCCATTAGTAATACATTAGGGTTCTAGTTTTTCCACATTCTCATCAATAATTATTTCCTGCCATATATATATAATTTATAATAGCCATCCTAATGGGTGCAAAGTAGCTGTACACACTATTTTAAAATCTGCTTCTTCCTATTAATGATATATCCTAAATATATTTCCATGTCAGTTAATATTCTTCTATAATCCTTATCAATTACCATTTTAATGGCTGTAGTTTCTAGTTCTGTGTATGCTTAATTATATTAATATTTTTTTAAATAATCTTCTATTGTGGAATATTTAGGTTGTTCTCAGTTTTTTTCCTATTATAAATGATGATGAAATGGACACTTTATGGCTATTTTTTGCACACATTCTTAATTTATTTCATTGGTATAAATTCCTAGATATGCTATTGTTGGATCAAAAGTATGAATGTGTAAAACTTTTAATTCATAATTCTAATTTTCCTCCACTTAGTTTTAAAAAGAAAAAAATAAACAGTGTTTTAGTGATGAACCACCCACACCACCACTGCCAACTCCAAAGATTTAACTGGAAAATATTTGCAATTATAAGGAAAAAAGGAAGTGGAAATGAAGATCTGGTCAATGAAATAGAAATTGTATCAGTCAGCTCTTTTGCCAGATGGCTTGACAATTCTGGAGTGATGAAATTCTTTATAATATTCATCTTGGGTCTGAGAATAAACTTTTTTTCAAGGAAGTATGATTACTTTCTTTCTGACCTGATTTTCAGATTTCTCATCTACCAGTGTTGCCTGGATTGTAGTAAGAAAAAAAAAAAAAGAGTGAAAGTAGGCATTCCACCAAAGAGTTCCTCCAGCAGTTACTTAAACTTGAAATTCTGAGCATCTGTATGAAATTTCTATAGAAGAGGAATAAAAAGAAATTTCTGATTGGTATATCTAAATTAGTACAAATAACATGCTAAACCCACACCATAGAAATTCTCTGGAGGATTTTCTAACCTCTGAAAAATTGGATAATTTTATGGAAAGCATTACATTTCATCCCTCATTGCTCGTTAGGGTAGATGCTGCAACAGTAACCAGAGGGCAAGCAAGTGAGCAGTCATCCTGTAATTAGAATTTTCTGCCCCAGCTAAGTCACCTGTCCTAGTTTGTTTGGGCTGCTAAAACAGAGTGCCACAGACTTCTGACAGCTCTAGAAGCCAGGATGCCCAAGGCGCCGGTGGGTTTGGAATCTGGTGAAAACCTGCTTCTTTCCGTGGATGGCCATCTTATCACTGTGACCTCACGTGGTGGGAGGGACAAGGGAGCTCTCTGAGGTCTCTTTTAAAAGGGCGCTAATGGAATTAGGAGAGTTCCACCCTCCTGATCTAATCACCTCCCAGAGGCCTCATCTCCGAAGACCATGGTGCTGGGGATTAGATTTCAACCTAGGAACTTTGGGGAAACAGCATGCATACGTGTGTGCTCACTCAGTTGTGTCTGACTCTTTGGACAAAAAGAGTGGACTTTATAGGCCATGGACTATAGCCTGCCAGGCTTCTCTGTCCATTGGGATTGTTCAGGCAAGAATACTGGAATGGGTTGCCATTTCCTTCTCCAGGGGATCTTCCCGGCCTAGGGGTTGAACCTTCATCTCTTTTGCCTCCTGCATTGGCAGGCAGATTCTTTACCACTGTGCTACCTGGGAAGCCCCTCAATGTATAGCGACATTAAAAACCACAGCCCAACTGAGTGACTGAACTGAACTGAACACTGTGGTCCTTATGGCAGTAATTCTTAGGCCTTAGTATCCATCACAATTACGGAGGGATGTTAAAACGCAGATTGCTAGACTCCACCGCCAGAGTTTCCAATTCAGTAGATCTGAGTGGGGCCTGAGAATCTTCGTTTCTAACTGCTTCCAAAGTACTGCTGGTTAAGGACCGAACTGTGTAAAACCTGCCTTCATTGATACTGTCTTTCACTCGCCTCCCTCAGGACAGCTTTGGATGATCACTGAGATGAGTGGTTAAGAGCAAGCTAAATGCTAAACAAAACAACTGTATGGATTGTGATAATCATGACAAAGAGCTACAATTATGTTTTATTCATGGGGCAATTTTTCTCTAGGAGAATTATTGGAGTCCTCGTACTTAGAATTGGCATCAACAGACAACAGCCTTCTCACACGGAAACAAAGATGTCAATCCGGATCACACAGTAACTCTGATAATTAATTTTTTCACTGTGCTTACTTCAGTGGCTCTAGTGAATAATATATTTATGATGTGCATAAATAACACCAATGGGAAGTTTAAAATCCTTTCAAAGATGTATCTTTATAGGTTCCCAAATTAAATATATAGTCCTTGAGGCCAGAATCTTATTTCCTGTCACTCCAGGGCACTTGCTTCCATGGTAGCTCAGATGGTAAAGAGTCTGCCTACAATGCGGGAGACCCCAAGTTTGATCCTTGGGTTAGGAAGGTCCCCTGGACAGAGGAGCCTGGCAGGCTACAGTCCATGGGGTCACAAAGAGAGACACGACTGAGCAACTAACACGTCCTCTTTCACTTTCCAGGGTATTTGGCCTCTAGTCAGTATTCAGTACATGTTGTTGATCAATTCAAGGTTAACTCAACTACACAGCACATTTGAACCACCAGTATATGAGACAAAAACATATTTAGGAAGAACGGAAGGTGTGGTGTTAGACTGTGACAGGCCCTCGTGTGGGCCCTCCCATGTTGACTCTGGACTTGGCCATGTGCATTGCTTTGGCCAACGGAACAGCAACAAGTGTGATGATGCCAAGACTTGATCAGCACATGTACACTGGGGCTTCTTCTCTGGAAAGATTCCTCTTGGATCCACCTCCCAGGCTACTGGACACAATCACTGTGATGAGTGACCCCATGGAGAAAGAGGTCAGAAGACAGCTAGGATGTCCCCGCCCAGCTTCCAGGTGAGCACAGACTCATGAGTAACCTCAGCTACGGCACTTAGTCACTGAAGAACTTCCCACTGACTCCAATCAACTGCAGGCTCATAAGAAATGATGGGAGGCGGTGGGTACAAAGTAACAGGAAGCTGAAACAGGAGGACTGCAAAAGCAGTGTATTTTAAAATCTAAAAAATAATCCAACAGTCGTGTAGATGATTTCCCTGGGTCATTTCTGCTTCTGTGATCCTTTTTCAAAGTCTGAGGAAAAAATCTGGATGTCACAAAACTTTCATTCATTTGTTTATCCACTCAACTGACTTTTGCTGACCTTCTATTACAAGCCCAGCTCTGTGTGAACAGAGGAGACAGGGAAGGAGGGAGAGACAGGGAAGTCAGTGATCCCCACCAGAGTGATAAGAGCCATGCAGGATGGTATGGGGGATGGAGGGAAAAAATGAAGCTGAGGCAGCTTCCCAAGACTGGCTCATGACTTCTATGGAACCCTGACTTGGGGTGATTGAATTCTAGGTACCTTGATGAAGCTCAGGATAAAAAATTAAAATTAAAACAAGAGCTAGAGAGGTGGACAAGATGGAGTGGCAAGCTTTTGTTATCCGTATAAAGGTTTCAAATATAGCTCTTCTCGAGATATGAGCAATCCTTCTTGGCTTCCTTAAAGCACATCCTGGACGCAAGGCCAAGAAACTGTTTCCTTCCATCACTGAGACAGAACATCTCGTGTGACAACACATGCACCCTCCCCCCAACCCACCTCCCACATGCTGAAAGTCAGAGCTCAGACTCACACTGCCCGCCCCCGCGCCGGACACTAACGACTTGGGAATCACTAGGAGCAGAGCCTGGCATGTGCGGGAGCCACCCTAAGAGAAACCGTCCCAGAAGAGAGGTGCTAACTAGGTGAAGACATATGACTCTGAGCTCCACTTCCTGATTCTAATGGAGGGAGAGTCTGGCATGGAGCCAGGAAGCAGAAAAGGCATGAAAGGAAGAACTAATTTGGAGCTGGCGCAGTGAGTGTTTTCTGGCTTATTTAAACACGTAGATATAGAATTCAAGCAGGGAGGAGGGAATCTGACTACCAGATGGAGATGCTGAGTGAGGTAGCATGTCAACAATGAAGGCAGCAATGCCCAGGCAGGAAAGGAGACATTTTTGACAGCAGGGAAGCTATAGAGGGATCGATGCTTGGTGGATTGGGTGGGTTCCACTTAACCTCAGGATTTTATTTTCACTTAAATCTCGAGGAGGCAGAGGATGAGGTTACTGGCTTGACCCCGTGTTAAAGGAAAACCACAACTCAGTCATTTAAGGATGACTAAGGAAACAAGTCAAGTAGCTAACAAACAGGCAGATGTAAGACCTTGGAACATGAATGTACTGAGTGCCTGGTGTGAGGCAGAGGGAGTGTGCTGGAGTACAGGGAAGCACAGAGGAGCATGACTGCATCCTGGCCCTCAGGGAACAGCCATTCTGGTTGCTGTTTAATGTCCCAAACACAGGGAGGTGCACAGAAGGCAGAGAAGGTCCGCAGGTAGCCGTGATGTGGCGGAAAGCTCCCAGAAAACCAGTCGTGCAACATCTCTCGGCAGTTTGCTTGCTTGGGGACCTGAAGCGAGTCTCTGAAATTCTCCTTTTCCCTTCTGTAAACTAGCGGTTCCTTCGAGGTCACACTGAAGAGTCACGAAGGCAGTGTTACAGGGTAACAGCGTGCTGGAGGGTGGAGGAAGGGCTTGGAGCCGTATTCTACCAGCCAAACCCACATGTGGTAGCTCTCAGGGGATGTGACTTTCCCTGGATAAAAATGTGGCAGGACAGGCAAAACCACTGGGAGAACTTAGAGGCAACAGTCAGAGAGAGGGCTTCCCTGGTGGCTCAGTGGTAAAGAATCCGCCTGCCAGTGCAGGAGAGACGTGTTGGATCCCTGATCCGGGAAGATCCCACATCCATGGAGCGACTAAGCCCATGCACCACAGCTGTTGAGCCTACGTTCTGGAGCCCATGAGCCACAACGACTGAGCCCACGGGCACAACTACGGAAGCCCACACACCCTAGAGCCTGTGCTCTGAAACAAGAGAAGCCACCTCAGTGAGAAGCCTGCTCACCACAGCTAGAGACTAGCCCCCTCTCTGCAACTAGAAAAAAGCCCGCATGGCAACAAAGACCCAGCACAGCCAAAACTAAATAATAAATGAATATGTGTGTATGTACTCAGTCGCATCTGACTTTTTGTGACCCTATGGACACATGGGGAAGACCCAGGGGAGCCTGGATCCCACCAGGCTGCTCTGTCCATGGGCTTCTTCAGGCAAGAATACTGGAGTAAGTTGCCATTTCCTTCTCCAGGGGATCTTCCTGACACCCGCAATCTCTTGCACCTCCTGCAATGGCAGACAGATTTTCTTTACCACCAAGCCACCTGGGAAGCCCAATAAATAAATGAAATTGTTTTTTAAAAAAGATGTTT
>NW_011494846.1:1443957-1447456 GCF_000754665.1 Bison bison bison | reverse complement strand
GAGAGAGAGAGAGAGTATGCATCCACCTCCAGCCTAGTTCTATAGCGTCTGGAATTCATTGCTTCTCCCTCAATGTGATTCCATGATTCATGCTTCTCTGGATGTGATGTCACGTGCTCTCTGCTGTTCATTGCACTGCATTCCAAGGGTGGCGGAGGGAGCCTTTCCAATGTCAGAGAGCTTGGAAATGAGTCCTTGGTTTAATTTTAACTCCTTCTATAAACCGTGGCCTGATTTGAGGAAGACTCCGTCTGCGTCTGGCCAGACATCCCTGCCCCTCCCTCGCTTCCTTCTCTTCACCCCTTTCTCCTGTGCTCAGGCCGACCGTCTCGCCTGTATCGCACATATGGACTTTGCAAATAAGTGTGAGGTGATTTGTGAGCTCATCTAACTTGAGAAGAAAGAAAGTGTGTCAGCAAAGCCGAACAGCCAGCCAAGTCATGAGCCCTGCAGTTGCGGAGCTGCCTGCTCCTCTCAGGCAGTGAAATGTTATCTCGGCAGGGGGATGGAGTCCAGGCAAGGCCAACAGATCGGCCAGAGAGCCCCTTCTTTCTCTCCCAGCCCCAGATTCTGCTGTATTTTTGTTTCCTCCTTGAGCAGTAAGTCAAGTTCCCTCTCTTCTTTGTATAAATTGAGTGACGTTGTGGCTGAGGGAACTGCCCCCCTTCTTGTTCACAGCTTTTCCCCTTTCCCTTCACCCACCATCAAGGAGGCTGGATTTACAGATGGGCAACACCTTGCAGAGGTGGACACGACTGAGCGACTTCACTTTCGCTTTTCACTTTACTGCACTGGAGAAGGGAATGGCAGCCCATTCCAGTGTTCTTGCCTGGAGAATCCCAGGGACGGGGGAGCCTGGTGGGCTGCCATCTATGGAGTCGCACAGTCGGACACGGCTCAGATGATAAGGAATTTGCCTGCAATGCAGGAAACCTAGGTTCGATCCTTGGGTCAGAAAGATCCCTTGGAGAAGGGAATGGCCACTCACCCCAGTGTTCTTGCCTGGAGAATTCCATGGATAGAGAAGCCTGTCGGGCTACAGTTTATGGGATTGCAGAATCAGACATGACTGAGCGACTTTCACACACACACACACACACACACACACACGGCACCTCACAGGGGAATAGAAACCACCCTTCTCATTGCTCAGATGCCGACAAAGGCACTGAACGTTCCACCGGGAGCCCCCAGGTGATGGATGAATCCCAGTTAGTGAGCCACATGGTGGCCGTGGGTGGAGGATGGGGGTGAAACCGAGGGAGTGAGTGGAAGAGTCCTCTGAGGACAGATGGAGGGATGGGGACAAGCAAGGGTTAAAATGGCCGGCCACATTTTGACTGAGAAACATTAACTTAGGGCTGCTGCTGCTGCTGCTAAGTCGCGTCAGTCGTGTCCGACTGTGCGACCCCATAGACGGCAGCCCACCAGGCTCCGCCGTCCCTGGGATTCTCCAGGCAAGAACACTGGAGTGGGTTGCCATTTCCTTCTCCAATGCAGGAAAGTGAAACGTGAAAGTGAAGTCGCTCAGTCGTGTCCGACTCTTTGAGACCCACCAGGCTCTTCCGTCCATGGGATTTTCCAGGCAAGAGTACTGGGGTGGGGTGCCATTGCCTTCTCCAACTTAGGGCAGGGGTCAGCAAACTTTTTCTGTAAAGGGCCAGGTAGTAAATAATTTGTTCTTTGTGGGCCATGCGGTCTCTGTCCCAACTACTCCCTGGTCGTAGGGCAAAACTGGCTGCAGACAATTGGTAAACGAATGGGCGTGTATCTCTGGCCCCAATAAAAGATGGTTCAGAACATCAGGCGGGATTGGCTCGTGGGCTGCAGTCCGTGTGTGCATTTAGCCATCTATCTCAGGGAGAGGTGACCTCTGCCTCCTTCACGTGGCTCTGCTTTTTCCACCCTGCTTCTCTCTTGGTACCGACTCTGGGTGTTGGACTTGGGCAAGGAGACCCCCTAAATGAAAGCCACTGGGCTGGTGACTTCAGGGCTCAGGATTTTATTGATAAACCCCCCACCACAGGACAGGTAGAGAGTGTAGGCACTGAAATTCAGTCAGCGGAGGTGTTAGGAACTCCCTTAAGCAGTTTGGTATTAGGCTTCTCTGGTGGCTCAGTGGTAAAGAATCCACCTAGCAATGTAGGAGACAGAGATTGGACCCCTGGGTCAAGAAGATCCCCAGGAGAAGGAAATGGCAACCCACTCCAGTATTCTTGCCTGGAAAATCCCATGGACAGAGGAGCCTGGCAGGTTACAGTCCATGGGGTCACGAAGAGTTGGACACGACTTAGCAGTTAAACAACAACATAGATATTATAGAATTCTATTTTCTGCCTCTTTTCCACTTCCAAGGTCTGAATGTTGACACTCTGACTTCAGCCTCTATATGTGTCTTATATTTCCTATTGTAGCTTCTATTCCTTATCCATTCTATGCTTTCAGGAAGGGCTCCTTAATCTAATACTCCACCCCCTGGGTTCACTCCTTAACTGCCCTCTGTCCACCACTTCCCCTTCCATTGGGCTCCTTCATCCAGCCTGAGAGTGAGCTCAGTGATACAAGCTAGACTCTGCTTGGGTTCAAATCCCAGCTCTGCCTGTAATTGTCGACCAGTTAACCAATTCGTGCCTCTATTTTCTCATCTGTAAAATGGCCTTAATAATAGTACCCAGCCCATGTTGTGAGAAGTAAATGAATAGCCTGTATAGAACATTTAGAATAACAGGATCACCAAACCTATAGTGTTCTCATGTGTAGTGCTTCGATTTCCTTATTTTTCTTCACAATTTTTTCACCATATTTTATTGATAATATAAAATGGATTCTGACAGAATCTGGAGTTATCACTGGGTGACAGAAACTTGTCTTCAACCCGTAGGTATGTGGGAGGTCTTAGGTTTTTCATGATCAGTTGAAATCCTAGCCCTTTAATACTTTGGTATCAGATGCTATTTGTTGTACAAATACCAGTTTTTTCAGCATCAGAACTCCTCAGGGGTCTAGTTGTGGTCAGATGAGCTCACGGTGCCCCTGGGAATACCAGCTTCTATTTTCTAGTGCTGTGCTTTGGGGACAGTCAAAGTCCTGCCTAGGTGAGCTTAAGGGGAGAGGTCATGAGCCCTCGGGGATAGCCCTGGTCATCCCAGGACCACCGGTCATCATTCCACCAGAAACCTCTGTGGTTTGGTTGAACTCTAAGCCCTTCCAGGGACTGCACTGGAAGGGGGCCATCTCCAAGGATTGCTCACCAGCCTGGGGGGGATGGGGGTGTTGGGGGGGCAAGCCTGAGGGCAGCTATGTAGCCTTAATTCCACTACCCCGCACCAGGGTTTCTTCTGCTCAAATAGTAGCCCCGCCCCAACACCCCAGAGACCTTAGACAATAGGCACCAGTACCCTGCAGCCAATTTCTGTGTGGGATGGGTGGTCAGGGATTGTCCTCAGGCTCCTGGGAGGTGTGGTGGAGGCAGGGAGACCAGAGCAGAATTTTCAAAGCT
>NW_011494846.1:1434923-1443857 GCF_000754665.1 Bison bison bison | reverse complement strand
TCTCTCACTGTCCCTTCCAGCCACCTTCCTCAGCCCCACATCCCACATTCACACTGATTGAAGACAGGCCAGTGACTCAAGGTTCTGTGCGGTCATTATCATTCTCACTGCTCAGAACCCAGCTTTCCCTCTTGCTGCTGTGGTTTCTCAAGGGCTGATTTTGTTGGCAGGAGCCTGCACACTCTGCTAGTTCCCTATCTAAGGAAGAACCAGAAAACAGAATTGTAGAGTCTGAGAAAACTGAGATGCTGTCCAGCTTTCCGTCCTGGGTGTGACTCTCCCATGATGGCTCCAGTGAAGTGTCATTTGGGCTCAAACAGTGAAGGGATGGACCCGCTCATTTTCAGTGACTTGTATCTGAGACATACCATACATACGGACGAGGGCTAAGACCTAAGTGCATTGCTCGATACAAGTTACAAGTTACCATGCTCAGTTGTGTCCAACTCTTCGTGACCCCATGGACTGTATGTAGCCTGCTAGGCTCCTCTGTCCATGGAATTTTCCAGGCAAGAATACCTGGAAAATACTGTACCAAGGTGCCATTCCTTTCTCCAGGGGATCTTCCCGACTCAGGGATCGAACCTGCGTCTCCTGCATCTCCTGCATTGGTAGGCAGATTCTTTTCCATTAAGCCACCTGGGCAACCCTCACAAAAAGAATACATCCAAATAATCTGCACCCAAATTTAAAAATTCTACAAGTGGGTTGTTCATTTTCACATCACTGTTAGGAAAGTCTCCTTTATTTTAGCTAAGAGTTTCCTTCTTATAATTTCCACCGATAGTTTCAGCTCTATGGAGTTACACAAAAGTGCAATATTTTCTCACCATTAAGTATTTAAATATTTATCTTTCCATCAAGTTTCTCCCCCCGCCCGAAGTTAGACAATCTTATTTCTTTCAAGCAATTTGTCTGTAACAAGATGGTATTGCAGTGGTGACGTAAGGAGACGTACAAGGTTGAAGGACTCACTCATTTAGGCAAAGGGATGTTTGGAGGACAGATGTTTGGGGACTGGCCTAGAAGGAGGCAATAGAAGGAGAGAAACAGAACCAGCACTGTGTCTGCCAGCATAAGGAATCCAGGGCCTTTCTGCCGGGTCACACCAGGAAGTTTGGCAGCTCTGGGCTGCCAGGTGGGTGGGCATGGGGCAGAGAGCAAGCGAGGTGGACCTGCTACTGTGCAGCCTGAGGTCCTTCCAGAGGCCTGACACGGGGCAGTCATGGCCCAAGAAATCAGGGAGGTGTGATCAGAGCCAGCAGTGGGGAGATGACAGCTCAACTGAGGTGGAGCTGAGAGAGCTCTGGCTACTTCCAAGACTCCACAGCCATGCATCTGGAAGCTGAATATAGAAGCCAGTTCTCTGCAGTTCTCACTGGACAGACTGGCAGAGGGAATAAAGCATTCAGGATTGGTGGTGACACGGAGGAGATCTGTAGACCTGGGTAAGGGAAGGACTGATGCTGAAGCTCCAATACTTTCGCCATCTGATGTGAAGAGCTGACTCATTGGAAAAGAGCTTGATGCCGGGAAAGACTGAGGGCAGGAGGAGACGGGGAAACAGAGGATGAGATGGTTGGATGGCATCATGGGCTCCATGGACAGGAGGCATGCTGCAGTCCGTGGGATCGCTAAGAGCTGGACATGACTTAGTGATGTAACGACAAAAAAAAAAAAATGCATAATTCATTACAGGTGTCCAGATATAGGCTGAAGGTTTGTGTGGAAAACAAGAAGTCCAACTCTGAGCCCCCTTCCACAAATGAGGCACCACAGGCGGGCCCTGGAGCCATGAGTAAGGACCGAGCGCGTGTGCAAAGGGAACCTGTGAAGCCTGGGAGCACTGGATCCATGTGCTCTTTGGGTTTCTTCCATTGTCCATAGAGGCCCCTCCTCTTTTTTGAAATTAATTAACCCATTTGGCTGTGTGGGGTCTTGGATGTGGCTCGAAGGATCTTCTTTGTCTCATGTGGGATCTCTCGTTTTGGCTCATCAGACTCAGGAATTGTGGCGTGAGGGTGCCGTGGCGCGTGGGATTTTTAGTTCCTCAACCAGGAATCAAACCGGTGTCCCCTGCATTGCAAGGCCACTTCTTAAGCACTGGACCGCCAGGGAAGTCTCAGGCCTATCCTTTTAGCCTCTCTTTGTGCAGGCTTGGAAAGGAGAGTGTGGAGTTATCTCAGCTAAAGGGCCTCAGGAAAACTGGAGCCACCTGCTTTTTCTCTTCTTCCTCCTCCCTCTGTACTTTTTTTCTAACGTACTGAGTCACTTGAATAAAAAGAATGAAAAGGGTGAAAAACGAGCCCTTTGACTTGTGTGCTCCCTATTACCCGTTGTATCTATGCTTACATTCATGTAGGTGTTTGCTATGTTCCTTTTTATACCCTTCTTTAATTCAACTCTTGCTCTTTCTGTGTGCAGGAAATAATGGAAAATAAAAGTGGGTGATTAGTTTCTGCCACGTACAGAGACCGCCCCTGCATTTGCCACGACGGGCTGTGTTTATAGTTTCTCCTGTGTAGACTTTTGGTCTTCGACCTCCTGAGTTGCAGGCTCTTTTGCTCAGAAGGAGTTCATCTGTTTCCTGTTGCCGTGTGCAAGTTTCGTGGCTCTTTTTCCCTAGGATTCCACGGCCGGGCCATACAATACCAAAAAGCATCGGCTATGGCTTATCCTAAAAGACTGCCAGAAGGAAAAAGTGCTGGTGGAGAAAAGAGAGGTTATTTTGCCTTATTGCAATGAGGGGGAATTTCACCTTGACAGAATCTAGAAGCATCTCAGAAGGGAGAAGTCAGGGGAAGGTTACTAGGGGTAGATTACTTAGGCTTGCACTGAGTAGCTTTACGGTGGGTTTTGCAAGGCAGGGAACTAGTTGGGATTAGGCAGAATTTCAATGCACAGTAGCTATGGGTTGGTAGGCACAGATGTGAGTATCTAAAAGTGAGCTTTGATGAAGAGACTGGTAGTCTTGATAAGTTAGCCATTTTATTTGAATGTTATTTATGTATTTAAAGTTTAGTTCATGTGCAATGTTATGTTAGTTTCACATGTACAACATTGTAATTCCATATTTTTATAGATTATACTCCATTTAAAATTATTATAAAATATTACCTATATTCGCTATGTATGATCATCTCCACATAGATGCAGAAAGAGCATCTGACAAAATTCAACACCATTCCTGATGAAAACTCTCCACAAAGCTGACATAAAAGGAACTTATCTCAACCTGATAAAGGCCATTTATGACAAACCACAGGTAGCATCATATTCAATAATGGAACGGTGAAAGCTTTTTCTTTAAAATCAGTAACAAGACAAGGATGCCCACTCTACCACTTCTATTTCATATAGTATTGGAAGTTCTAGTCACAGCAACCATACAAGAAAAAGAAATAAAAGGCATCCAGCTTGGAAGGGAGAAAGTAAAACTGTTACTATTTATAGATGACATGATACTATTTATAGGAAACCCTCAAGTCTCCACCAAAAAACTACTAGAACTAATCAATGAATTCAGTAAAGGTGCTGGCTACAGAACTAATATGCTCGCTATTTTAGTAGTTACACTGTCTAATGTGCCAGGAGCAAGTATTTATTGATAATTTAGTAATTTTTGCCTGGTTCCAGCATTATTCAGCTCAAAACCAGGAAATTATGCTTTATCCCAGAACCGTTTAGCACAAGAATGGAAAAATATGTTGTTAGTTTTTTATTCTGTTGTATTTGAACATTTGCTTATACTACAATTGAAGCATACAGAGAAAATACGGTTTCAATGTTTTGCATCTAACTATTCTGCTCTTCTGGATGAGTCAACTATTGGGGACATAACAACAAAGTCAACAGTGTAGTCATTTAAGTGTGTGTGTGTGTTAGTTGCTCAGCGTCTCACTCTTTGCAACCCCATGGACTGTAGCCTGCCAAGCCCCTCTGCTCATGGGATTTTCCAGGCAAGAATAATACTGGAGTGGGTTGCCATTTCTTTCTCCAGGGGATCTTCCCAACCCAAAGATCGAACCCACATCTCCCGCATTGGTAGGTGAATTCTTTACTTCAGAGACACCAGGGAAACCAGTATGAATTTCAGGGAGACAAAAACATTCTGACCAAATTACCCTGCCATAGGGCCTCTAGATTAGACCAACTTGCTTCAAGATAAGCTTCTGTACTATGGAAATAAATGAAGACCAACCTGATGAGAAAAGCAAAGGCTATTTATTTTGAGCTTGGTATGGATCAAGGGAGTCAGCACCATCACTTGCATTTTGGCAGACTCAAGGGCAGGCAGAGGAGTAGGAAAGCTTGACAGTGGGAAAAAGGGAAGGCAGGAAACGTGTGCCCTGATTGGATATGTTGTGGGGAAGCTGGAGACAGACAGGGCATCCTATGTGATTGATTGGGGGGTGTGTGCATTTGATTTTTTCTGATTGGCCCTAAGATGGAGGTGGGGACAAAGGTTAGGAAAGATGTCAGTTATTAATCAAGTACTGGCCATTTGGGGCTGATTATTATAGAAGTTATTGTTCAGCTTCCTGGAGTCTCACTAGGGATAGCAATCTGGCTTCCTTCCCACAAGACTGACTTGTATTAGGCTGCCTGCCTAGGCTGATTATCGTAGATAAGGAGTTGGCCTTCTGGGCAGATTTTAGGTCAGATTCTATTTTTAAACATGGCCTAACTATTTCCTTTGCCAACAAAGGCCCATCTAGTCAAAGCTATGGTTTTTCCAGTGGTCATGTATGGATGTGAGAGTTGGCCTATAAAGAAAGCTGAGTACCAAAGAATCGATGCTTTTGAACTGTGGTGTTGGAGAAGACTGTTGAGAGTTCCTTGGACTGCAACGAGATCCAACCAGTCCATCCTAAAGGAAATCAGTCCCGAATAGTCATTGGAAGGACTGATGCTGAAACTGAAACTCCAATACTTTGGCCACCTGATGCAAAGAACTGACTCATTTGAAAAGACCCTGATGCTGGGAAAGATTGAAGGCAGGAGGAGAAGGGGACGACAGAGGATGAGATGGTTGGATGGCATCAGTGATGCAATGGACATGAGTTTGAGTGAACTCCGGGAGTTGGTGATGGACAGGGAGGCCTGCCCTGCTACAGTCCATGGGGTTGCAAAGAGTTGAACATGACTGAGCAACTGACCTGAACTGAACTGTTTCCTGTTGGTTTGTTCCATCTCTCACTACCATAAACAGTCTGACCTCATCTCCCAGAAGTGCAATGTAGACCTCGGCTGGAACTCCACCCCATCCTCCTAACAATGCTGGGCTCTTCTGTGTTGTCTCAGTGCTCTGGCCCTTGGTGTCAGCATCAATTCCTTTGGGATGCTCCTAAATCAAGCCCTCCCCCAACTGCCTTTATCCACTCATCATCTCCTGGACAGGAAGGGGAGGACTCATCTGTGCTCCACTGAGGCATCTCCTCCTCCCCTGGAGCAACAAGCAGGTTGTATCTCCAGGGGAATAACTTTTCTATCTGCAGGAGAACACTGAGATTCTGGGTGCTTCTGTGGTGCTTAGCAGGTCAAAGGAGGAGATAAAGGAATTCCCATGGATCTGAGGGAAAAAATGGTCTTTTTGCTATTGTCTTGCTTCAAAAAACTTTTTTTTTTTAGATTTTGAATATCAAAAGCCTCAATATCAGCTCTTTCTTTCTCTTTGCATACTGTATGTAACATACCCACAGACCTCTGGACAGATGACCCTGGAACCAATTAGGAAGAAGGACCTATACTTGCAAAATCAAAGGGAAAATTACATTAATACTTTTCCAAAATATGGCTCTCATTACAGAAGATACTTTTCATTGTGTTCAAATAGAATTTTTTTGTCCTGCTTTGCTTCAGCTGGCTTTCTTTGGAGGCCCAGAGGTTAATAGGGAGAGAAGTGTAGCTATTTCTTATGCCCTGTTTAGGAATGATCTCTTCCTCTTCATTTTAAGTGCTGGAGTATAAAGTCTCTTTTATCCTCTCAGTATAGGGCTCCATCTTCTCAAAAGGGTCTCCATTGGCTTTTCTATTTCTTCTCCATAATTTGAGCTCCCTGCCCCCTCTTGCTTGAATATTAATGGAAAATAGATCTGCAACCCATAACTTGTAAGGATCTTGTTCATAGGGCTCCCCACCTACTCCCCAACTTTACTGCAAGCTTTTTAAAGTTTGTGTGCACATGTGTAATAATAAGCCCTGTATCCCCTTCTTGTCTTGATCACTCTTACAGACTGTGTGTAATAATACTTTTATATCTGACTTTGCCTGTTACTTCATTCCCTCTAGTTCTAAGCCATTATTTAACATTTTCAGAGGCTCATTATGACTCATTGGGCAGCCAAAGAAACATAATGAGTCCAAGATGACTGCACATGGCGGTGCTCCACAAATAGATATTAAACAGCTCATGAAATCTATAAATGTCCTTACTATCCTGGGTGCATTATAAAGCTATGAATCAATAATTCAGGCAAGTTTTTTCATCCTGTCTTTAAAATCTGACTTTTGGGATGTTTTTCCTTCTGGAAGTGGAAGCTATGTACATACTGGGGAAAGAAAGCTGGAGGGAAAGAAGGCTAGAAAGATGATGAAGAATACAAAGAAAAAAAGGAAGAAAGCATGACTTATTTTAATAGTATAAGCCCTTTCTCTCAGCTTCATGACAGCTGTCCACATAAGGAATAAAAAAATTGGCACAATACAAGCACTCAAAAAGTATTTGTTGAATGAGCAAAGAAATTTTATGATTGTTTTGGATTGAGTTTACATTGGTTTTGATGATTACCTTTGTTGAATTACCTTACCTGTCTCTGAAATGATCTCTCCCTCTCATCATCTCCTTAGTTGGAAGTTCCTTACCTACAAGATACTTTCCAAGACTTGGCTTTGTTTTCCTCTGGGATAACTTTCCCACTTTTGTGTCCTGCCCCTTCCTTCTCTTCATCTCGCTATTCCCTCATCGACCTCCGAGGTACACACATCTCAAAAGTGGCCTCCATGTCTATATTAGCCAGTGTCCCAGCAGGAAACGGATGGACCCTCTGATCAGTCTAGACTAAAGGAGAGTTTATCGACAAGGGACTAATTATAAACTAGTGGGTGGAGTTGAGTGCAACCATAAGAACTGGTGTAGAAATCTAGGGCCAGCGGCAGCGGAGCTGTCCCCAGGGAGAAGGTGAGCTAGTGGGTAGGTCTGTTGAGGATGAGCAGTGGCTTTCAACTGAGCCATCCTTCCAGAGAGGGAAGGGAAGCCCTAGCTTCCCTCGTGGCTCAGACGGTAAAGTGTCTGCCTACAATGCGGGAGACCCGGGTTCAATCCCTGGGTCGGGAAGATCTCCTGGAGAAGGAAATGGCAACCCACTCTGGTATTCTTGCCTGCAAAATCCCACAGATGGAGGAATCTGGTAGGCTACATTCCATGGGGTCACAAAGAGTCAGACACAACTTCACTTTCACTTTCCAGAGAGGGAAATAAACGTCCTTGAACCCCCTCTCTCTCCCTCTGATCTCCTGAAGTGCTCTCCATTGATGGAAGCTTATGAGAGTTTTTTTTGTTGTGGTCCCTGTAGGCCAGCCTCTCAAGGAAGAGAAAAAAGTGGTATAGAGGAAGAAAGACTTTTTTTTCTACCCTCTTAAGTTCTGACACAGTCTGAGAATTAAACCAACAAAAGACATATTAACAGGAGAAAAACAACACTTTTATTTGATGTTAATATTTTTACATGACACGGGAGCCTTCATAGAAAGGAAAATCCAAAGAAGTAGACAGGTCTGAGAGCTTATATGCCATTTCCTCAAAGAAAGATACATTGCGGAGATGTGACAAGACAGAGGAGAAAGGGTTTGGCCTAGGAGCAGTGAATTATGGGGAAGTGACTAGGAAATGTACGGGGAGCCTAATGGAAGATAAAGGTAATCCTAGTAGGTTTCTTTCAGATTCATCTCCGTATCAACTTCCCTTCTTGGGTGCAAGAATATTCACCTCTTCCTGGTGAAGGATGAGCACCTTTCTCATGGAAAATCTGGGCCCTACTTTCAGATAGAAAGAGGGGTGTGTGGGGAGCCCTTCCTGCTGCTGCTGCTTCTCAAAACCATATGCCAAAGGGACATATTTTGGGGTGGCCTACTCTGGTTCTCTTTAGTGAATCAGAAGGTACATGGTACCATTCTTCTGAGCCTCACAGACGTCCATGCACAGCTTTGGGATCCCACACCTCAACTGCTTAACCCTCTAGGGAATCCACTTGTTAGGGGGTCGGGGTTTTCATCATTTTATCCCATTCCCTATTAAGATGACTGGTGTGCAATACGGACTCATTCTCTAAAATGAAGTAACGTTTTGAGTGTACGTGGAGCCGGAATTGTTAGAAACCTAAGAGATGATTTTAACAAGTAGTCAGTTCAGAGCCAAATCCTAGTTCTCTTGATTCCCAGTCTTCCTCTCCTACTTCATTTTAACTGCCGTCTCAGGTTATCATTGGAAGGAGAATCCACACGCGTTTCCCATAAAACCAAGAGTCTTATATTTTGGCAACAAGAGAGAGACAGCAAGGAGGGTTGGAACTGCCTGCCTCGAGTCCTTTGCCAAAAGCAATCTCGGAGCTCTCTGGATAAGCAACACTTTCAAACCCAGCAAAGTGGCAGGAGCTGGAGTCACGAAACAAAGTGCAGGGCTCAGGAATAACACGAACTACCTCTGGTGGTGGGTGGTGAGGGTGGCTTCCCTTTTAGCATCCTATTAGCCCATGATCTTTAGTTCCCAAAGTCTTTCTCGGTTCCAAACCCACAGGCGGGGATGGTGGGTGGGAGGAGGCTGGGTAAGATGTTCCCGAGTTGGGAGGCAGAGCTGCTGGTGCCTCCTCACTGAATGATTCAGCAAGGCACTGCTGCCCTATTGCTGTGTTCTTCCTGGGAAAAGCCACCCTTGCT
>NW_011494846.1:1434675-1434823 GCF_000754665.1 Bison bison bison | reverse complement strand
GTGGAAGCGATTGCCTGCTAGAAGCACTCATCATACCACGTTGGAATTGTCTGTTTATTCATCTGCCCTCGGGGAACTGTGTGCTTTTGGGGGGCAGGGGTCACGTCTTTGTCTAGTCAAGCAGCTAATGTGTAGTCGGCACCCCACC
>NW_011494846.1:1429965-1434575 GCF_000754665.1 Bison bison bison | reverse complement strand
GAACAAAGAAAGTTTGTTGGATTTGAGGATATGGATTCAGTGATGGGCTAGCTCCTAAGACCTGGCGTTCTTAGCGCTCACCTGACCCCTAATCTGTCAAGAGAAGTGGTTCTATCAGTGTCAGCTGTCTGACACGATGACCCAGGAAGGTCACGTGCCTGAAACTCCATGTGACGTGAACTATAAAGGTCAACTGTAGCTGAACTGCCCGAAAGCCATCAGCTGATGGGATGACTTTGGACAAGTTAAACCACCTACATGAACTTCGCTATTAAAATAAGAAGGTTAGAAACTG
This sequence comes from Bison bison bison, assembly GCF_000754665.1. Lineage (NCBI taxonomy): Eukaryota > Metazoa > Chordata > Mammalia > Artiodactyla > Bovidae > Bison > Bison bison. The sequence continues at coordinate 1,434,280 of NW_011494846.1, read as the reverse complement.
TGACTTATAAGGTCCTTTTCTTCTTTGGAATTCTTTAAAATTTCCCTGTTGTCAAACATCTGAACGTTCTTCTCTGACAAGACAGCAGCCAGTCCGTGAAGCTCCCCCTGAAAAGGAAAAAGGGGGAATTGGCGGATTTGTGATCGTAACCAGTTCTGCTACTGCCAAAAGCAAAAGAGCGCTGGATTTTTTAGTTTCTCAGAAGACATACAATGTTTGAAAATCATCTTCCTTCTTGCATTTTCCAAAAAGTAAAAGTAGAAGAGCCATCGAATTCTGCATAGCTTGTCTACTTATAGACAGAATTTTTAATGCATGTTTTTTCTTTCCTAGAGGGGTAAGGGAGAATTCCCATAGCTGGAGGCGTGTGTCAGCCAGGGGACTCTGGGAGAAGGCGAGTGTGACTGTGGGGCTACGCTTAATTCATTAAAATGTGTGGTTTATGAAAATTGTTTTGCCAAAAATGAGCTTTGTGGGAAGAAGAAAGCAGCGGGGAGGACTGGGGTGAGGGGGAGGGAGGAATAAGAAGTGCCAAGAGAAAAGGGACTCTTATTTGTTGCTAAATGTTGAAGCCCACATAAGAATGTGTCATGAGCCAATTCCAGGAAATTAAAATGCAAATTGGGGGAGTGTAAATCTATTAGGCTCAGATATTATGTGTTGACATTATCATTGTCCTATTTTTATACTAACAGTGAATATTCTCCAATGACTTAAGAAAGTTTGAGGAAAGTTCTTTTGAGTTCACCTCCCTTCTCATTTTTTATCTTCTATCAAATCAAATGGCAGTAATATAATGACATTGTTCTTTTTTTCCCCTTTCTGTGGATACTGTGAGTTATTTCAGAAGCCAACTGCATTGGTGAGGGTAACACTAGCTGCTGTAACAAATAAACCCAACCTTCAGTGACTTACAGCAGGAGTCTATGTCTCATTCACAGAACAGTCCAATGCAGATGTGCCAGGCGGGCACCAACTTCCTCAATGAGGTAAGTCAAGGATGGAGAGGCTGACATCTCATAGCTTTGCTGTCTCATAGGAATTAGATGTGCTTAGTATCCAGCCAGGGAAAGAAAAATTGAGGGTGGAGAAAGCTCTGTCTTCTTAATTGCTGTGGCTCAGAGTGACAAATCCCGATTCTACACATATTCCCTTGGCCCAACCCAGAGGGTGCTAGAAATAGTCGCTGATCGGATGGTATTTGCCCATCAGGAGCATTTTACTAGGGAAGGAGGAGCTTGAATTTTGACAGTCATTGGTGTTCTGCCCATTTATCTTCATTGCTCTCAGACTCTAAGAAAAATGGCAACACTTCCTTGTCCCTTGAGCGTGACTTTTTCTCTAAAGACCTTCAAAGCAGAGTCCTAATTCATCTTTTCCGTGAGATGGATGATTTGGAGGTGAATTCCCACGGGAGCACTACCAGCTTCACTCTGCATCTGCCTCCAGGCTTTCCCCTCATCCTGCTCCATCTCTTTTGGAATTCCACTTCCACCCAGGTACCAGGGCCCACCCGCAGTGGTTTCTCCTCACATTCTTTTTGCTTTTGCTTGTTTTCCTCTCCAGAGGTCTCCTCTCTCAGAGATATTTCTTTGAAAATCTTTGTCTTGATCAAAAGCATTTCAAGAATTGACAAACCAGTGGGGAGATAACTTCCCTTTAAGGAATCTCTTGATGGTCAGAGGCCCCAAGTCATACCCAGGCATGTCTGACTGTGCCTATACTCAGCAGTCACCAATGGGGTCCCCTTCCTCACTTATAAGTCAGGAAAGAACTATTCATAATAGTCTCAAACTGTAACCAACCCAAATGTCCATTAAATGGACAACAGAATGAATAAATATATTGTAAAATGGAATATTATACAGCAATGAAAATAAATGAACTCCTATTATATGTATACATGAAAAGCTTTCAAATATAATGCCAAGTAGCCAGACCAGAAAGAATATGTAAAGTACAGTTCTACTCAGTTGTGGCCTCAACGCAAATAAAACTGACCTGTGGTGTTACAACTCAGGAGTGGGCACCTTCGGAGGGAAGTAGTAATAATTGATGGAAATTTGCCAGGGATTTCTTAGATGCTGATAATGTTCTGGTTGTTGAACAGATATGTTCATTTTGTGAAAGTTCATTGAGGTACAAACTTAGTGATCTATGTGCTTTTCTGTATGTATGCAATACTTCGTTAGGAAAGTCTTAAAAGTCTATTGAAATTAAAGAAAAAAACTATTTTTCTTCCAACTAGCTGTTTCAATCCCAAAAGTAGGGCAAGACATACCAGCTGTACAGATTCTTAGGTGAGATTGCAAAACAGCTGTACATAGAAACAGCACTTGGAAATGTCCACACGAAGGCCCAGATGGCTTCAATGTGTTAAACTTTAAAGGTCATCAGGATGGGGGTAAGAGATAGGCAGTTTGGGATGGACGTGTACACACTGCTATATTTAAAATGGATAACAAACAAGGACCTACTGTACAGCACAGGGAACTCTGCTCAATGTTACATGGCAGCCTGGATGGAGAGGAGTTTAGGGGAGAATGGATACATGTATATGTTTGGCAGAGTCCCTTTGCTGTTCACCTGAAATTATCATAACACTGTTAATCAGATATACCCCAATAGAAAATAAAAAGTTAAAAAAATACGTCATCTGAGCTAGTGACCATTGTACAGAAGGAATAGTTCCTAGATACAACCAGAGAGGTTCATCTCAGAATTATCAGGTCGAGAGGACAGCACGAGGTCAAGTCAGAAGAACTATAATGCAATTCTGGTCTCTAGCAACAGTCCCACTTTGGTCTCCCTTTTCTCCTGCCAGTCTCCATGGTTACATCTCATGGGATGTGGTTTTACTCACGGGACACATGGCTGTCTATACCCAGTGGCTCAGACTTAAGTTCCCCTAGAGCTGGGCTGGGTTGATTGGATATTTTTGAAGCTCTATTGTTTTTAATATGCAGTAGCTGAGAACTCTATTCCTGAGCCCTGGAACTATCATCTTCATTACGTAAAGGGAATTTGGCCTCCCCAATCAGAGCAGAATGATTATTCAACTGCTTCATATTTTTCTCATCTAATCCTTGAAATCTTGAGAGGTCTCTAATTGAGACTTCCTAAATTCATTTCCTCTAAGTACTCCGCTGCAGCTAGAACCGTTACTGGGGCTCAGAATTTTCTCTGACGGGGATACAACTGCTCCTCTGTCGGAGTCTGGGGAGAAGCTAACCTCAGTGCCCTGTTTTTCTAAGCTTTGGTGGTTGAGAGAAGGCTGACAGGACAGCAAGGAGGGAAGGATCCACACATGTCACCTTGAGTGGAATTTAGAAAAAGCACAGACTTTGGAGTCAGACAGATCTAGGCTCAAATACAAGTGTCCAACAATCGCCAGATGCGCAAATGACTGCATCTTGCTTAGATTCAGTTTTTTCAATTATAAAATAAATTGTGTTTATTTGATAGAGACGTTGTATGTGAAACACAAAACAAGCTATGGAATGTTCCTAGTGCGATGACTGACCCAAAGCAATAAATAAGAAGAAGAATACTTAAATAGCATTTACCATGTACCAGGCATTGTTGTATGGGCAGTGTATATGTCAACTCATTTAATTGTCACAACAATCCTGTGAGATAAGTCCTGTTGACATGATCAATTTATAAATGAGGTGTAACTTGCCCAAAATGTCAGAGCAAGGCCACTGACCCAGGCAGCCAGGACCCAGGGCCCACATCTGTTCTTTTCCACTACACCAAACTGGTTTTCTGTCCCTAACGTGGAGAAATACATTATGGATTGTTCACTTAAAGAAACTCTTCTTTTCTCACCTTTCTCACAAATCTTAATGGCGTATCTAATTTGTACAGTTTATGATAGAGAGATATTAAGGAGATCCCTATATGGTTTTCCCCTGGATCTTGCTTGAACCTCTTCAGTGAAAAGTTTTAGAGACTAGGACAGCTTTGGGGAGCTCGGCTATCCTCCACAAGCCCGTGCTATGGCATGCCGAGTGCTGTGCTGGGTGATGAGGAAAGAGCCTCCTCCCTCCTCACCCTTCCACCTCCTTCCTGTGGAAGCGCTGAGGAGCAAAGACCAGAGAACAGGCCCTCGGGCTATGGATGGGCCGCTGCTCCTGCAGCTGGGCCTCCTGGGTCGGCTTCAGGGAGCCTTGTGTGACGCCCTGACCGACCCAGCCCAGGGAGCCCCTCCAGCCTGGCCGTGCTCTGCCGGTTTGCTCCCGAAACAGCAAGCACACTGTTTCTCCTGGACGCACTTGCCAGCCGCAGCTCATGACCTTCCAGAAATTGCTTT
>NW_011494846.1:1429002-1429758 GCF_000754665.1 Bison bison bison | reverse complement strand
TTGCTGGAGTTGGCATTCAAGACAATCGCTTCTCCAACCCAAACAGTCCTGCTGAGGGTGGCCATGCCTCCTGGGCCTCCCTCAGATCTGCGGGTTGGGGGGAAAAGCCAGGCCCTGAAGGACATTCTTGGCCCAACTTGAATAAATGAGTGCCTACACAAAGTGCATTTTCTTGCTGCCCTCCACCCCACCAGCTTCTGTCTTCTCCCTCAGGCCACCTCTCTCCTTCCCAGGGGGCTTCTCCTTCCCTTAACACACCTAGGAATCATCCTCTCTACCCAGGTCCCAGCCCACCATGATCAGACTGTCAGGCCTTGACAGGTGAACCTCAGCCCAAGATCTGGGGGGATGGGGAGGGCGTGCCTGACTCCCCTCTTCCTGGCTCTCCCTCCCCGCTCCCCATCCCCACACCCAAGCCCTGATATGGGTGGTGAGCGCCGAGACAGAATCACTCACAGGAGTTTGGAGTGTTTGCCTGTAGTTCTTCTGGCCCAAGCTGGTATTTTCACGATGCTTCCGAAGTCGAGTTAAGACCAACAGTGATCACAGCAAGCCCAGTGGTACATTCATGTTGAAACCGACATTGGTGTTTCTCCTAAACTTGATGCTCTTGGAGTTTATATAAAAAGGAGGAAGGACAAGCTGGAGGAACTGGCATTCTCCCAGTTTGCTCCATTTTCTTCCCTGGTTGTGTAATGTTCATGGCTGCCTGCTCCACGGAGAAGCAGGAGTTAATGCCAAGGCTCAAAGGGCCCG